>NC_045771.1:65311265-65614295 GCF_008692025.1 Phocoena sinus | reverse complement strand
AGAAGTTTTATGAAAAGATAGAAAAAAAAAGACATACCTTTAACTAGGTCAATTAAGAAAAAAGAAAATAGACATGAATCACCAAAATCAGGAATGAGGAGAAATCAGTACCAACCTTATATAAATTTTTTTTTTTGGCTTAAACAATAGAAATTTATTTCCTTACAGTTCTGGAGGCTAAAAGTCCAAGATCAAGAAGTCCACAGGGTTGATTTCATTCTGAGGTATTTTTCCTTGGTTTGTTGATGACTGTCTTTTCCCTTTGTCTTCACATGGCCTTTCCCTCCTGCATGTCTGTGTCCTATTCCCCTCTTCTTATAAAGACACCAGTCATATTGAATTAGAGCCCATGCCAATGACCTCATCTAACCTTAATTATCTCTTTAATTACTCTTTCTTCAGATACAGTCACATTCCGAGGTACTGGGGGTGAGGGCTTCAACTTATGAATTTGGGGGAACACAGTTCAGCCCATACCAAGATACTTGCTCATCTCTCTCTCTCTCCCCTCTAATTTGATCTCCTAAAAGAGAAGGCAACCTTATATAAATGTAACGATTTTGTGTGGTTATTATGAACAAACTTTTGCTAACAAATTTGGCAACTTACATGATACGGGTAAATTCCTAGAACACAGTTACCAGAACTTATGGAAGAAGAAGTTGAAAACCTGGGTAGATCTATAACAAGTAAAGAAACTGAAATAGTAATTAAAAATCATTCCATGAAGGAAATGTCTAGGCTCAGATGGTGTCAGTAGTGAATTCTAAGCATTCAAAGGAGAACTCATACAGTCCTTCACAAACTTTGAAAAATAAGAGAGAAAGGAACACATTCCAATGCATTCTATGAAGCCTGAATTATCCTGATACCAAAGCCATATAAAGACATCACAAGTAAGCTGCTCAACATCACTAATAATTAGAGAGATGCAAATCAAAACTGCATTGAGGTATCACCTCACACCAGTTAGAATGGGCATTATCAGAAAATCTACAAACAACAAATGCTGGAGAGGGTGTGGAGAAAAGGGAATTCTCTTGCATGTTGGTGGGAATGTAAATTGATACAGCCACTATGGAGAATAGTACGGAGGTTCCTTAAAAAACTAAAAATAGAACTACCTTATGACCCAACAATCCCACTACTGGGTATATATCCAGAGAAAACCATAATTCAAAATGACACATGCACCACAATGTTCATTGCAGCACTATTTACAATAGCCAGGACATGGAAACAATCTAAATGCCCATCGACAGATGAATGGATAAAGAAGATGTGGCACATATATACAATGGAATATTACTCAGCCATAAAAAGAAACAAAATTGGGTCATTTGTAGAGATGTGGATGGACCTAGAGACTGTCATACAGAGTGAATTTAAGTCAGAAAGAGAAAAACAGATATCATATATTAACACATATATGTGGAATCTAGAAAAATGGTACAGATGAACAAGTTTGCAAGGCAGAAATAGAGACACAGATGTAGAGAACGAATATATGGACACCAAAGGGGGAAAGCGGGGGCAGGGTGATGGTGGTGGGATGGATTGGGAGACTGGGATTGATATATATACACTAATATGTATAAAATAGATAATAAGAACCTGCTGTATATATAAATAAAAAAGATATCACAAGTAACAGCAAGAAGAAAAACTAAACAAACTCAAGACCAATATTCCTAATGAATATAGAAGGAGAAACCTAAACCAAATTTGAAAATCAAATTTAATAACATACATAAAAGATTATATACCATGACTAAGTGCAGTTTGTCCCAGGAATGCAAGGTTGAGTTAACATCTGAAAATCAAATCAATTAATAGAATGTATTGATCAATTAAAGGATATAAGACAGAGGATGTACAAAAATCATTTGACGAAATCCAACACCCATTTTTGATAAAAACTTTCAACAATCTAAAAATTTAATGGAACGTTCTCAATCTAGGAATGGAAATGGCATCTATGAAAATCTATAGCTGACTTCAGAGTTAGTGGAGAAAGACTGAATATTTTCTCACTCAGATCAGGTACCAAGCCAGGATATGAGCTCTCTCCACTTCTGTTTAACCTTGTGCTGGAAGCAAAATAACAATTACAATAACAGTAATTGTAATAATAATAAAAATGAAGGCTTTCAGATTGAAAAATGAGGAGTAGAGATTTCTGGAGCTCTCTCCACTTCTGTTTAACCTTGTGCTGGAAGCAAAATAACAATTACAATAACAGTAATTGTAATAATAATAAAAATGAAGGCTTTCAGCTTGAAAAATGAGGAGTAGAGATGTCTGTCTGCTGATGGCAGATTTATATGTTGAAAAATCTCAAGTTTGGAAAATATCTATTAGAGTAATAGGTGAGTTAAGCAAGATTGCAGGATACAGAATCAATATGTAAAAATCAATTTGATTTCTGTATTTTAGCAATAAACAATTCAAAGTGAAATTCAGTAAATTCTATTCACAAGAATGTCAGAAACAATGAAACAGGTATAATTTAACAAAATAAGTGCATTCTGCACTGAAAAGTATAAAATAGTTATGAAAATAATTTATGAAGATCTAAATAAATGGAGAGACATTCCTGTTTATGAATGAGAAAACTCAGTATTAAGATAGCTGATCACCTCAAATTGATCTGTGGATTCATTGCAACCTTTATCTAAATTGTAGTAGGCAATTTGTAGAAATTGAGAAGCTGATCCTAAAATAGATATGGCAACACAAAGGACCTTGAATAGCAAAAACCTTTTTGAGAAAGAAAAAAGTTGAAGGTCTTACATTATTGAATTTCAAAACTTAGTATAAGCTAAAGAAATCAAGGTTGTGTGGTATGAGCATAAAGATGGGAATACAGGCATACCTCATTTTAGTGCTCTGTGGTTCATTGTGCTTTGAACATACTGCATTTTTTACAAATTACCATTCTCCGTGGAGCAAGTCTTAATCAGTGACATTTTTCCAGTAGCATTTGCTCAGTTTGCATGTCTGTGTCACATTTTTTTTGTTTGTTTGTTTTTGGTTTTGTTTTGTTTTTGCAGTACACGGGCCTCTCGCTGTTGTGGCCTCTCCCGTTGCAGAGCACAGGCTTCGGATGCGCAGGCTCAGTGGCCATGGCTCATGGGCCCAGCCGCTCCGCGGCATCTGGGATCTTCCTGGACCAGGGCACGAACCCACGTCCCCTGCATTGGCAGGTGGACTCTCAACCACTGCGCCACCAGGGAAGCCCTCTGTGTCACATTTTGAGGGCTTTTGTAATACTTCAGACTTTATCACTATTTTATTTGTTATGGTGACCTGTGATCAGTGATCTTAGATGTTACTGTGATAAAAAGATCACAACTTGCGGAAGACTTAGATGATGGTTGGCATTTTTTAGCAATAAAGTATTTTTAATTAAGGTATGTACACTTTTTTAAAGACATAATGCTATTTCACATTTAATACACTACAGTATAGGGTAAGATGACTCTCATGCACTGGGAAAGCAAAAAAAATCCTGTGACTCCCTTTATTGTGGATTTTGCTTTATTATGATGGTCTGAAACTGAACCCGCAATATCTCTGAGCTATGCCTTGGAGTGGAACAAAAGTAAACCATTCCCTTAATGGTCAGTTGATTTTTTATTACAAAGTGCTGAGACTATTGTATGAGAAAAATAACACTCTTTTAAATGGTGCTGGGACAGTTGAGTATCCTTGTGCCAAATAATGAGTTTAGAACTTTACTTCATACCATGTGTAAAAATTAACTCAGATGGATCAGAGACTTAAACCTGTGTGACCACCTCTCCTACTGGTGGCGTGCAAAGAGCCACCATGGAACTCAGTGATGCTGGTGTCCTTCTCACCAGTACATTTCTGAAGGCCTTGGTGATTGGTGTGGTCTCTGTGTGTCCCCTTGGAGGAGCATAATCCTGTCTTGGTCTTCCTTTTCCTTACATAATGTATCTACTCCAGCATGTCCCTTCCTTCCCTGTCTTCCTTCCCTGACATTTCACTTTCCATCAGTGTTTCTCCAGGCTTCTAGGAGCCACCAGTTTGCACCATCCCTTTCAGTCCTTGGCAGAGTGTTAAATTCTATACCCATAGAGTATTTCTCCAAGATAATAAACTCTCTATCCCTGTATGTTGTGGCCCCTAATGAAACACTCTCAAAATCAAGCCTCCTGAATAGCCTTCTGGCTCCTACCAGTAGTTAGCTGCTAGCTAATTCTGGCAGCTCCTTTGCTGTGTAGTCCTTTTACTCTTAACAGACCCAACATGACTAGACTGACTTAACGCTGCAACTTAATCCTAGCTAGCAGTCTGAAAACTAAGAAAGGCGATATGCCAGTACTTAACAGGGAGAGGTGGGCTGCCTTCGAAGGCTTTGAGAGTTCAGAGGAGCCCAGGGAACCAGACATGTGCGCATTGACCCAGAGAAACTTGTCCATGTATCAGGTTCCAGGTTTTCCTAAGCAGACCCTGATCTTTTCGTAACAAACTTGCCTCAGTTGATCATTCATTTATCTTTGCAGTTGTCAACTCTTAACTATTAAGTTTTAATTTGATCTTAAGCTTTTTTTTTTTTTTTAACTCTGCCACTGCAGGAGACAAGGGTCTCTTTTTAAGGGCTCCTTTCCTTCATATTTAGTTTTCAATTGCTTGTTAAAGGTCGGTACCTTTTCATTATCCATCTGTAGGACCAACACAACTAGTGATAGCTAATCAATTCTATTGCCTTTGTATACATTATTGCTCTGCACTTTCAAATACCTGAATCATTGCATTGGCCTGGGTGTTCTGTATGGAAGCATTCTCCCAAGTGAACCCCTGGTGAAATGTAATGATTGGGGTACTGAATTGTGTCAGGGACTATTGATGCCTCACCTACCACCGAGATTGGGATCCTTATTGTAAGGCTTACAGTAAGTGATCCATTCCCCAAACCTAGAAGGATCTGAACCAAAATACTGTACCTTTTTTAAGCATTTTTTTTTTTTTTTTTTTTTTTTTGCGGTATGTGGGCCTCTCACTGCTGTGGCCTCTCCCGTTGAGGAGCACAGGCTCCGGATGCGCAGGCTCAGCAGCCATGGCTCATGGGCCCAGCTGCTCTGTGGCACGTGGGAGCCTTCCGGACCGGGGCACGAACCCGCATCCCCTGCATCGGCAGGCGGACTCTCAACCACTGCGCCACCAGGGAAGCCCCAAAATACTGTACTTTTTTACCTGACACTCAAAACAAGGAATCTCATTATTCATAGCAGATCATTATTGTTTCCAAACAGGTTTAGTTTTGAGTAAAATGGAGAAACCATGGGGTTTATTTTCTTTCTGTAAAGCTATTTGAAATTTAGAATCTCCCCTCCCCTCACCGCATATACCTACAAACCAGCAAACTAATCAACCAACAAACAAAGTAATTATAAAGAAAAAGGAATTGGAAAGAAAATAAATGGTGAATATTAGAGTCAGAATTGGGAAAGTAAAATTTGTGGCTACTTATCACAAAGATAAAAAGAGAAATGTTTGATCTTTTAATAATCTCGTGGGTGTGGCAAGAAGGGGGGGAATAGAGAGAAGCCCCAAATTAATTTTTTCTACCCCAAATGTTGGTCAAGTATGACACCTAGAGGCCATACAAACAGAATTCCTTTGGGTGATTTTTTTTTTTATAAGGCAAGATGCATTTAGGTAGAGAAATTTATTTAAAGTTGTTATTTCAAAGTGGATATTCTTAGATACTTCCCTATGTAGCTGTGAATAACTTTGTATATATTCCTTCATTTACTCATTGTTTTTCTTCATAAAAACTGATGATATTAAAAGTTTCCCTCTCTGTCAAGTAAATGAATTTTTGATGATTGACTTTAAATGCTGGTACTAATCCCTACAAGTCATTGTCTGTATGTCTTTTGGGTCTTCGAGTACGGTTATATGCTTATGTTCTAATAAAAGAGATAACACATGTGTAGATCTGTACACACCCACCCTCTCTGGAGTTTGGAAACAATAGCAAAAATAATAAAGACAGGTAAAAGGACAACACATGAGAAGCGATAGGTTCAGAATTATTTCTAAATATTAAAAAACATACATGCTTTGCATTTTTCATCCATTGGTTTGGAAACTTTTATATATCCCTGGTTCATTAATACTTGAACATTTATTTATGAAAAATGATGAACGATTTACTTCATGGCAGGCTGTACAGATGGTCAATTTAATCTGCATCTTTGGGACTTCTCATGACTAAATTTTGACATCATGTCGTTAAACATTTGTGTATTATTTATGTCATATGCTAGAAAACAAAGACTGCTATGTCTTGCTATCTCTTGTAATCTATCAGTTTTATTGATAGGATTTATCTGACTGGACACTATAGCTTTCACAAAGGAGCATGTATCTGAAAATATATATCATTTCTGTGTCCTCAGAGACCCATACATTTTTGTCCTCAAGTGCAATAATGACATTGTTATAGAACAGATGTGTGGCATTGGCGGAGACAAATGTTTATATGACTTAGTTTCTGTAACCTTGTCCAGTGGTATCTTTATTACTAATTGTACATGTGTATGTATCTAGAGTGATTTTTTTATTAACTCTTTTAAAATTTTTTAAAAACTTTTAAATTGAAATATAGTTGATTTACATTGTTTTGGGTGTACAGCAAAGTGAATCAGTCATACACATATGTATATATCTTTTTCAAATTCTTTTCCAATATAGGTTATTACAAGATATTGAATATAGTTCCCATTACTGTATAGTCAGCCCTTCTTTATCTATTTTATATAAAGTATTATATATTTATCTATTTTATCTATTTTTATCTATTTTATATAAAGTATTTATTTTATATAAAGTATAATCCCAAATTCCTAATTTATCCCTCTCCACCTTTCCCCTTTGGTAACCATAAGTTTCTGTGTCTGTGAGTCTGTTTCTGTTTTATAAATAAGTTCATTTGTATCATTTTTTTAGATTCCACATATAAGTGGTATCTTATTTGTCTTTGTCTGACTTCACTTAGTATGATAATCTCTAGGTCCATCCATGTTGCTGCAAATGGCATTATTTCATTTGATTTTATGGCTGAGTAATATTATTTGGAGTGATCTTTAAGCCTTGTATAAATTGAAAGTAAAAGAAGGAAACCAATTGTTGGCTAGTTTCAGACACTACAGCAGAACAGTAACCCTAGTTGTGAAATGGTCCCTGGTTGTTTTATATAATGCTTGAAGTTCTAGCTATGATGTTTAAACTCTTGACCAGTTGAGTAATTATTACACAACTATGGATAAATATAAAAATCAGAAATTTAAATTTTCTTTTGATATTAAGCTATTAGGTATAGCATCTGATGGCTTTTCAAAGGGCTAAGTAATTATCCTGCACATCAAATTGTACTAGCTTGACTCCTTAGATTCTCTGTCTTCTGTTATTTAATGAGTTTCTACTTGGTGGATTGATCTGGGACTTCCCAAGAATGCTTAGAATGGGCTGATTAACAGAGTACTTCATTTTAAATGCTCTCTGTGCCCGAATTAGATGGTTTTAGGGTTTAGCACCCTAACAGTAGCTGAGAAATAAAAACAAACAGGATAGGAAAACACTGCCATTGTAGAGTGGTATTACAGCCTGTTCCCTAAGAAGACAGACCCAAGGAAGCCATACAATTCCTATTTTCTATTTTCTTCTTCGGTGTAACTGTTGAAACAAGTGCTCGTTCAGGGAGCCACACATAAGTTGGAATCAGGCTTTTTTGTATCCCTTATCAACCTGTAATCTTTTGATTGTTGCCTATTTTTCACCAGTGAAGAAACAGTAATCCACGCTAGTTTTTCTCTCCTAATCACAGACTCACAGAGCTAGGGCTCTCTGAGCTGTTAATTCCCTCTTAGAGGCCTAACAGAGTGGAAAGTAAATAAGGACCAAATTTGCAACCTTCAACATTGCTAATTTCCTCTGATGTCAGAATACTTAAATAGGCAGGAACTGGGAATTATTTGATCAAAACCTGCTTTTAATCTAATGCATGCAGCAGGGCTGTGTCTGGAATGATCTGCAAAACGACAGGAGTCCCAAGAGAGCTTTATGGAAGGTTTCCTCTTTCAGAAACAGTAGGTTCCTCATTTTAAACTCTTGGGTTGGCTGTGCTGATGGAGCAAATTCATAGAGTAGTTTTCCTGCTTTTTAAATTTTATTTTATTTGGCCAGCTATTGCTGACCGGATGTGAATAGTTTTCTTTGGCTTTCTTTTTGCCCAGTTTTTAATTGGCTAAATGCCTTGATATCATTTTAGTTTTACTAGGAAATGAATTAGTAAAGGGTTAGTATTGGGGAGAAGAGAGAAAGAGAAAGGGCAAAGCATTGTCTGACTTCACACACATTCCTTTATTAAACACAAAGAACAAAAGGCCGAAGCACATTAGATTATATAGATTATAAAGGCATTTTTCTACAGTATCTGTTAAGAGACATTAGTGTCAAGGATTTTTAAGTAAATAATTTACTAATTTGGAGATACACAAATAAAGGAAACTCACTTTGTTCTTTAATTTTACTCAGAACTGTGTGGATCCTTAAAGGTAGCATATTTTTGACAGAGCGTAGATAAAGGGATAGCACTTTTATTAACTTCATAGGTGAAATATAATTTCATGATTAGTTTTTGTAAAATGTTATCCATCTTATTAGATATCATTGTGGATACTTATTAATACTAATTCAGTTTTAAAGGCTGTTAAAAGACAGTGTACTTTGATTTGTAACCGTAGATCAATACTACTTATATTTTTATTGGGAATAGATTTCTTTAAGTTAAAAAGGAAAGATTTAAAAAAGAGTTTAAGTGCCTTTCAACAGCAAGTAAACATCTCTGCAGTTTTCCTGTTTTTCACATCTGATCATAAATACTGCTCCCCACATAAAGTAATTCAGAAGCCACGGCTTAAAAATAAATGATAAACTCTGATGCTTTGCGTAAATAAATATATGCTAAGAAGAACATGCCACTAGAGCTAGCATTTGACTCCTTGGGTGATGATGAATTTCAGAGCCTGTTATTTGTCATGCGGAAGCCTGTCGGGTGATGATTCTTTTTAGTGGTGTATCCGTCCAAACATATTTCACCGCGCCATGTGCACTGGAGTTCTCTGGCGGGTGTGCTGGCTGTGGGTGCCCCCGCTCCCGTTCGCTCGCCTTCTTTCTTGCCCTGGCTCTCTCGCCTCCCCCTGCCTGCGGCTCCCTCGGTGCTCCTGTCGGCTCACGCCCCCCTCCTCTGTCTCCAGCTGGCAGCGGCGGGGGCTGCGCTGCCTCCCGGACCTCGGGACCTGCTCCGTCAGCTGGGGCCCCCTGCGGACGGCTGCCTCCCTCGCCTGTAGGACCTGCCACTCTGCGCGGAATGGCAGCGGCAGCAGCATCCCCGCCAGTGGCGGTGGCGGCGGCAGCCACGGCCACCGCAGAAGCTATTGTTCCCTGGTGTTAAACGCGCTTTCCCTCCTTTTCATCTGACAAGAACAATAGCGGGGAGAGCTTTGCGTTCTGTACTTGGGAAGACATTCCGAGAGCAAAGGAACATTCCCTGCCAACCGCGTCCCGGACCTGGACCCTGGAGCGGCTGCGGGCGGCATGGGGCTGCAAGCGAGGCGCACGACGTCCCGGAGCCCCGACGCTGCGGGCCCGCGCCCGGCCGTCCTGCCGCTGCTGCTGCCGCTGCTGCTGTGCCTGGGCGCCTGTGGGGCTGCGGCGCCGGGCGCGGCGGAGGCACCCACCCTCTATCTGTGGAAGACCGGTAAGTGGGACGGAGTTACCCCTGCTTCCCATCTTCCCATCTGGGTCCACATTACGAAACTGCTGGGCTTCAGGAGGGACCCCTGTGCTTCTGATGACCGGGGGGTACTGGGACCCTAAGGTAAAAAAGTACAATTCTTAGGAAGCAAATTAGGTCATGGCCGATGCTGTTAGAAAGAAAAACCTAACAACTAAAAAGCATTAGTGAGTCACTGGACTATTTCTTTCACAGCTCCGTAGTTAATGAGGGCAACCAACGTTGCGCTTTCGTAATTACGTGCAATATTTTTAACCTCTGCGTTCTCATTCTACTAGGACTTTCTTAAATATATTTCTAGCAAAGAGCAAGCAAACATTTTAACTCCGGTCTTTATTCTGTGTTTAGGCAAACAGTTCACTCTGTGCCATGATATATATGGATATAGAGTTACATTTAAGGTACAGCTTATGTGGGACACGTGGAAACAAGCCAAGTGAGGGCAGTTCTGACAGTTGAAGGCAAACGGGGCTGCAGTGAGCTGACTGAGACCTTGTGCATCTCGATTCTTAATGAGCGAATTGAGGGATTTTTAAAGTGTGCAATTGTTAGGATGTTTAGGTTTTAACTTCTCCTGCCTTGAAAAAGTTTTTGCTTTGTTTTCAACCAGCCAACAAAAGCAGCAACTAATTGTCCCTCAGAATCTCCCAGCGAAGTGCTGACTAGAGGTCCTGGTGTGAGGCAGTGACAGGCAGGAAAACAATACCAAATGAGGAATTACCACTCCCTCTCCTGAGGCTCCTTTCTCCTCTAAAGGACACTGAGAATTCTTCAGCAGACCTGAAACTTCGGGTTTATAAGAAGAAAGTGGGAAACACTATTCTTACTGCTTAGTGCTAGGAATGAATTAAGAGTTTCTTGGCAATGACTAGACATTACGAGAAGGATGCAGTAGACAGGAGGGAAAGTATATATTGGTCATGGGATCACAAACAAGTTACAGTGAGTGTGTCTCTTTCCTGGCTTCAGCTGTCTGTAGTCCCCCATGCAGAGACAGATCAGTCTACTCTACAATTACACTGATAGCCTGAATTTTTAAAGAAGTTGCATCTATCTAACAACTTAGTGAGGAGATTGAATAGAAACTTATTTAAAGCCAGAGTATAGAATTTGCCTCAGAATCTTGCATGAAATAACACACATAAACACACGTTTAGAAAAGCCATTTGGATGGTAGTGTTAGCCATTCTTGTTACCACTTGCAGTTTAAAGATCAGTTGATTAGGGGATGCAGATGAAATCAAATTGATTTTTTCAATTTAAAATAAAGAAGATCTCTAATTTAGCTGAAGCCATGGTTTTAATTTTCAGAAGCTCAGTCATAACAAACACTAGTCAAACTATAATTTACCATTAAATGGTGTTATTTGGATGCTCGGTAAGAGCTTCTCAAGTAAGTAAGTGTTGGACAAAACAGTACTTGCCCTGTTGAAATTTGTACTGTTAAAGTAACAAGAGCCAAGCAGTAATTCAGATCAAAGAAGAGGCTAGGCAACGTTCACTGTGCAGCATCTGAGGTGCCAATACATGTCAATATAAATGTCATGGTGGCAACTTAAGCCAATAAACAGTTTAAGATAGTGGAAAGCTCTCAGAAGCAAGGATATGGAGACCTTGGTTCCAGTGCCAGTTCCAGCTCTTGCTAGCTCTAGGAATGTTGGCATGTCACTTAACTTTTGACCCCCAGTTTATTCAGCTGCCTGTAAATGGGACCTTCTCCTGACTATTCGTAGTATTATGAAGATCAAATGAGTGAGTGATGAGAAAGTAATCTGTAAACTTCAAAGTTATGTGCATGTACAAATGTAGTATGATGAGAAGAATGTAATCTCTTTGATGGTGAGCCTTGGTTTGGTGAAAAAAATGGTGAATTAGGAGAACAAAATAATGACCTCTTTATTCTTTTCCAGAGGGAAAGGAGACTTCACCATATCTATAAAGGAACTGAGAATAGTTATTGGAGGAAATAGGGAATATTTAAAGGAGAGGAATACACTGTAAATGAAGATATAGGGATGACAGAATCATAAGTGTTCCTCATTTGATGAAAATAAAGAGGCAGGCAGTGATTTGAGGGAGAAAATGAGGTGAAACACTCCAAGATTCTAGTGGGATAAGCTTGGTCTTGGTAGAGCAGATTATCTGGAATCACATTATTGGTGAGATCATTGAGTTAAAGTGATGTAGTGAAAGGTACACTGGATGAGGAGCTAAGAGAGGAACTGTAACACTGTGTGTGTCACTAACGAGCTTTAGAATGTTAGCTAGGTCACTTAACTACTTTAGCTCCTGGTTTCCTATTTTGTGATATTCATTGGTTAGAAAAGATGATACCTAAAGGCCTTTTCAGCCCTAAAGTATGTGCACATATGCACATACATACACCATAAACATACATGTATGCATCTATACACATACATAGTATATTAACGTATATATACATATATATGTACATAATATATATGAACGTTGAATGTGTAAGGTATATTGTATGAATGTTTCATTAAGTCAGTCACAACAAAGAGTTGTTGAGGACTCACTGTGTGAATTATTTGAAGTCATTGTGGTAGAGGCTGGCTAGGGTTTTGTTGTCCCTGCCCCCAAGAAAGTTACAGTTAAACAATACACAACAATTACAACATGGTATACCATACTCATGAACAAAACACTGTGAGAGCAGAGACGCTGTGTAGCTGATAGAGAGAAAAAATAAAAAGACAAGGCATGACAATATTCCTAGGTCTTAGAAGTACTGCAGCGCAAGCCCAGAATATGTGGTGGGAATGAAGGGATGTAGTGCTAATGAGATGAGTTGGGCCAGATTGTAAGAAAACCTTCACACTATGGTAAAGATGTTAGAGTGCAACCTATAAGCAGGTGGAAGCCATTATAACCTTAGAGCAGAGGATTGATATATTCTTCACCCAGAAGGGAGAAAGGTAAGTTAAGAGGCCGGGAGGTCAGTGAGGAGAGGGACTGAGAGACAAAGGGGAACAAACCACTTACAGTGAAGGATGAGTAGAGGAGGGCTGGGGGCACACGGCAGAAGTGTTAGCTCAGGTTTGGAGTGGAGGGGACACAGTGTCTGCCAAGGAGAGGTGGAAGTAATGCTATCTGCATCATGTCTGCACACAGTTACTTGATTGAGACAGAGGATATGAAAGAAGGAAGAACAGTGTTCTTGTGGTTGGGGAAGAAAGAATACCAGTTTAATTCTCAGTAGCAGATATACTGAACTTGAGGTAGCAGTAATTCAGTCAGCTAATAGAGGAATTAGTGAATGGGTGAGCAGTTTAGGAGAAAGTGTTAGGCCGAAGGTATAGGCTTGGAACTCAATACATATATAATATTTCAAGGCATGGTATTGGGAGGGATCATTAAAACAACAAAAATATTGAAAAGAGGGGCCAGAATACTTCACAGAGAATATTGAGATTTAAGAGTCAGTATGGGAGAGAAACTAGTGAAAGAGCCTGAGAAAGTATCAGAACAGGTCCAGAGAAAATGCCAGTAGTGCTAAATGAAGAAGATATCTTATGAAGGGGATGGGGGCAAAAAGTATAAAACATTTCCAAGAGTCTGGAAAGGGGTTATGAAATATTTCAGAAAAGATCAAGTAAGAGGAGGAACTGGTAAGATAATTAACACTGTTTTGGGAAAAGACATTTTCAGTAGAGTGATAGAGCTAGAAACTTAGTTGAATAATAAACCAGATAGTGGAGAAGTTATAGTATTGATAAAATGAATAAGCAAGTGGTATTTAAGTCCTTCTACTACACTGTTGTCTTTCAACAGAGAAAAAAACAAAATATAAGAGATTAAAGTATAAAAGTTAATGTTTCAACAGTTTTGTGCCATAGTCATTTGAAAGGTAACTTTGAATACTTGAAAAATATATTTCATACCTGCAGAGTTAAAGCACTTATATTATTGGAAGATGAATAATTACTGTTACTGGTGAGTGTTAGACAGTTTTCCACTTTTTAATATTCTTGAATATGGAATTGTTTCAATAATAATTATGGCTAATTATATTCACCTAGCAATTCCAAATGAAGTGCATTGAACAAAATGTGATTGAAACATGAGTCAGACAGAAGACAGTGAATACAACCAACTTTTATCAACTTATGCCATAGAGATATATTTTCAAAAGGTCTTAATGAAGTAGTTGAATTTATTTTTATTTTTTTTTTTTGAATTTATTGTTATAATAATGAAATTACACTAAAATCCAAGAAAGATACACAGTAGCCATTTTTTCAGCATCAGGTGATGAGGGTATTTACAGTTGAGTTTTGTCTTAAGGAAATTACTTCTCACATTAAACACTTTTGACCAGGGTTCATGCATTGCGAGACAGTGCTGTTGACAGTCACTGTGTCCTTTACATAGTTAATTGCACATAAAATAATACTTTGTTTACTCAGTTTAAAATAAAAACAAGTGTTTTCTTTTTCTTTCATGTACTTATACGAATATAAAATATTCTGCAATGTACATGGAAACATATCCATCCTAATCCTGCCATTCATTAAATAACAAAGGAGAGAGGGGTGTTGTACCAGGTAGTAGTAACATAAGGGTGGCATTATCCTTAAAAAAGTGTTTTGCATTTCAGTTGTGCTTACAATTTGTCTTAATTTGGAATGTGACACAGGTTGCTCATTAAATGAAGAATAGAGATGGAGCAGAGATAGGGATGGACAGAGTGTGGGTGTCAGTGTCAATCTAGAACATGGATTGAAATATTTTATCCATGGGACCTATGAAATTATTTCATCTCCCTGAATCTTTTTCTTTCATCTCCAGTATGGATAAATATTATGTATTCTGTAGGGGTTTTCTGAGGATTAAATATGGTAACATATGTATATATTAGTAGAGTGCTTGAACGTATTAGGACTTCAATAAATGGTAGGTTATATTATTGCTATTATTCTCTTATATAATAGAATGGTTACTTAATTTTATGACCTGGAACAAGGCTAGTAACTTCAGCTTTCTCTAAAGCATCTTTTCTTGTAAATGCACTAGAAATTACAAATTGATCTAGTTACAGGGCTACATATTCCCACAAGTTATAAGGGAGGCAGCATTGTGGAATGGAAGGAACGTGGACTTGGGGATCACTATTTAAATTTTGCCTCTACCTGACTGGTCAAGTTACTTAAACTCTCTGATTTTGTTTTCTCACCTTAGAATGGTGACACAAGTTCTGAAGTGAGAGGGTATTTGTGAAGTTTTAACAGGTAGTAAATAGAAAGGGTCTAGCACAGTACCTTAAATATAGTAAATATTAAAAAAAATTAGTTCTCTCCCCATTCTTTACCTTTTCCTCTCCTAAAAATGACATATCTTGAAGGAATTTTAATGATCCAATACATTTATCTGTTTTCTCCAACTAAGGGACACCAGGACAAACAAAACAAGTCTAGAAAGAGATGTTATTTTACTGTAGGCTTGTCTTTTCTTATTAGTTTGGCACTTATATGTAGACAGCATGGATCACAGACCATCAAAATATTTCGAGCACAAATTCAGGGTGAATTATATAAATAGATATTTTTGTACTTCATTTTGTTTAGTGTCTCGGGACTTCTCGGGAACCTGAAATTTCACATTCTTGCAGTTAACATTGTCACCAGTGCCTTCCAAATTAAATATTTTCACAGTAGAACTGTTTGTGGTTTCTGATTTGTTTAACATCTTAGGTGATTATTTAAATAAATAAATAAACAAACTACAGTTTATGTCTTGTTTTCCTACCCTTCTTTCTTAGTATACATAGCACAGTTAGTACTCAGAATTCATTAAGAGCTTATTGGTTATTTGGTCCAAAAAGTCAAGTGCTCAGGTGGTTTTATGAAGCTTTAATAGCTCAGTGGACTGTGGTAACAGGGGTCACTCCTTATGCAAATTATAGGTAGCTGCCTGGTTTGCAAAATAATGAAGGCCCCAGTCAGGACTGGCATTAAGAGTGCTGTAGAGCATCACATACCCAGGTCTCTTCCTACCTTTTATTGTTATATAAAGAACTGGTGGTGGGATGAGATGCTGACGTTCTGATTAGGTTATTGGAGAAGTGTGATATGCTTTGGATCCTTTTAGGAGGAAATGAAGCCTCTTAGCCTCTGATTTAAGTTCGAATGGTGACACTGGACAGTGGATCTCTCTGGGAAGCAGAGAGTGGAAGCCTCTAGGCTTCCTAATATGAAGGCACATTAGAGTGGCCCTTAATGACAGAAGCCCTGGGGAAGTGGCATCCAGGAAAACATATCTTTCCTATCACAAGAACATCAGAGAGTGTGAGTTAGAGGTTCCAGTGGGTCATAAGGTAGAGATTTTTTCTGATTTCCTTCATCAGAACTTTACACTTGACACTTTAGAATGCATTAAAATGATGAAGAAAATACAGGCATTTGCATTTAATCCCCAGGTACCGAAGCAGCAAGAAAAGTACTTCTATTTGGAGGAAGAGACACAACAATTAAAAACAAACCGATAAGGAAAGAGTGGGGGAAACCTGGTAGTAATTAAAACAGTTGATGCCAAAAGTAATTATTGCTTCCAGTATGTCATTGGACCTAACCAAAAGGATGTCCTCTCATCTTCCAGAAGAACTAGTGAGCTAATTGGTGTTTTGCATAATTTACCATGTGAAATCATAATATTTGGGATATCATTTTTACTGATTCTATATTATTGTATCAAAGTTACACTATGAGAAAAGAAATGAAATGGGGCAGATGGGGGAAAATCACAATTACACTCCTTTATAAGGATAATAATTTTCAAATGGCACATGTAATAAATTTCAGTGGGGCTCGTGTTCCAGGAGCCATCAGAGAGAGATGGTCCACATAGAGTGACATCAGTAAATTCAGGAGAAGCTATGCATGACTGCTAAAACTTGAAAAGAAAGTAAGACAAGAAAGTAAGACATTATAAGAGAGCGCAACAAAACAAGGAGAGAAAAAAATGGGCAAATCATCTGCATTCCTTTAAAGATTATTTTTAATAGGCTTTATTTTTGAGCAATTTTAGGTTTATAAAAAATTAAGCAAAAAGTACAGAGTTCCCATGTACCGCTTCATTCTCTCCCCAATTCTCCCTATTATTAACGTCTTACATTAGTGTGGTACATTTATTACAACTGATGAGCCAATATTGATACATCATTATTAATTAAAGTCCGTAGTTTATATTAAGGTTCAGTTTATATTAGGATTCACTCTAATGTACATTGGGTGGTTTTGGACAAATACATAGTGACATATATCCACCAATACATGTGTCGACCTTTACGGTGCCATACAAAGTAGTTTCACTGCCCTAAAAATCCTCTGTGCTTCATCTGTTCATCCCTACATCTCTCCCTTTCTCCCGCCAAATCTCTGGTAACCACTAATCTTTTTATTGTCTCCATACTTGTGCTTTTTGAGAATGTCATACAGTTGGAATCATACAGTATGTAGCTTTTTCACATTGGCTTCGTTCTCACTCAGTAATGTGCATTTAAGTTCCTCCATGTATTTTCATGGCTTGATAGCTCATTTATTTTTATCACTGAATAATATTCCATTGTATGAATGTAGCACAGTTTATCCATTTACCTACTGAAGGACGTCTGGTTGCTTCCAAGTTTTGGCAATTGTGAATAAAGCTGCTATAAACATTCATGTGCAGGTTTTCGTGTGGACCTATGTTTTCAGCTCTTTTGGGTAAATGCCAAGGAGTGTGATCGCTGGATCATATGGTAAGAGTATGTTTAGTTTGTAAGGAATTGCCAAACCGTCTTGCAAACTGTACCATTTTGTGTTCCTGCCAGCAATGAGTGAAAATTCCTATAGCTCTACATCCTTGCTAGTGTTGTCGTGTTTTGAATTTCAGCTGTTTTAATAGGCATGCAGTTTTATTTTGTTGTTTTAATTTGCTATTCCCTAGTGACATACGATATTGAGCATCATCTTTTCATCTGCTTATTTGTCATCTGTATGCCTTCTCTGGTAGGGGATCTGCATCCTTTTCATCATATAAATAAGAGTAGTAAGAGCCAGTAGAACTCTTTTGTGACAGAGTTCAAAGTCTCAATGCAGCCTGTGCTGCACATACTCCACCTCTTGTTGTTCTGTTGATGTGACCCACAGTAAGCACATTCGTTTATATAAAGAGAAAACACACACGGGAATTAAGTAAAGAATAAATGGAGATGGGTGTACACTCGGTCTAGTTTGTTCTACCTTGAGGGAAAACCCTTGGGAGAGAGTTTGGAAGTGATGAACAGTACCTTGAAAGGGAAGAAAATGAACTGATATATTAAAGGTTAAATTGGACCTGCAAGCTTGTGAGATTTTCAAGTACACTATGAATGTGCTGTATCTCTAGCTGCCTCTGGTCTGGTTAATAAATCACGTACATAGCTACATATTCACTTTTCCTTGTTCTTGCATGGAGGAAGACATGGGCTGGCAGAAAGTCAAGGTGCAATATCCTTCTGAACTTCTGGGAAACAGTGGAGGTCCACTATTCTGAACCTCTGGTAAATTGACCTGGGAACCAAGTTGTCAAGGCAGCCTGCTATTCAGATTGCTCCCACAGAACTTGCTATGAACACAAAGTGCTGAGTACCCCCAAAATGGGGATAGTAAGACAATGACTTAGAAGTGGATAGTTTGTGTGCATGGGGGTAGAAATATAGCACACGATGTTGCTCTATTGAGAGAGCTTGATAGAAAATCAGTTTTCCCTGGCAAATGTATCAGGCACAGGCATGGATTATGTGGTTGCAATAATTTAACTTACGGTATATGGCCAATGCAAGGCTTTCTAATGGTGCCACACAGTCTGGATAAAAAGTTATCCCTTGGATTATTATAGCAGTAATAGACTATTCTGAGTATTGTAGGTGGATATGTTTGCAAGTATGTTCTATAATGTGCCTGCTAGAGAGTGGCATCAGAGCACAGATAGTGCCTCTTTGAGTTCCATATTTAAAGATAATTTTGGTCTTCTCTACCAAAATCAGAGAGTGCAACTGTAAATGTCAGTGGGACCCGCTGTATTCCGGTACTTCCCCTTCACGGTGAGAGTGCGTGCAGAGAATTGAACCTATAGCTTGAAATGAAAGAGACACTGATTGCTCAGGAGTTAAATAAATATATATTTGTATGCATTTGCGTGCGTATGTAATAAATAAAAGGCGATGTTCAAGAAGAGACTTTTGAGCCAAACATGAATCTTGACCTAATTTTATAATTTTTTAAGAATGTGATCTCTAATCTCTCTGTGTCTCATGTTCCTTAGACATACCATAGGTAAGATGTTAGTACCTACCTCTTCAGGTTATTTTAAAGATAACTTGAGAGAAACCTGTAAAGTACTTAGATGATGCCTGGCACACATCAGTGCTCGTAAATGTCCTCTCTTACTTGGTGTGATCCTGGTGTGAGCTGTGAATGCCTTCTTTCTGGGATGGAGTTTGTTTCCTGGATCTGTCTGGGTCCTTTCCTTCGTTTTGATTCTTCTTTCTTCTTGGATCTGCATTTGCATCTCAAGCTTCTCTGCAACTGACGTTGCTCTGCTTTCTACCTGCTGTCAGAGCCACCAGCATAGTTGCAAAGCCCTTAGCTTTGCTGTTTGCAGAGTTGTTCAAAGTAGTTTTAAAACAGACATTCTGCCTTAGTGTTTCATTCTTACTTGTGATGGTGCATATCTTTGCCATGCAAGGAATGCTGGAGGTGTGACTCTTTAAGTGGGACGATGTGTTCCAAAATTCCTTTGTGTGGAAACACCTAAGAATGTTCTTGGCAAGATTTTCCTGGTCTGTGATGCTGAGTGAAAGGGTGTAGGGAATGTACAGTGAATGCTGAAGCTTCCTCTCTCAAAGTCCTCTTTCCTCTCCTATAGAATGTTTTCTATTTCTCTCTCTCCCTCCCTCCCTCTGTATGTAAATGAACGTGCACATGTCATGTATATGCTCTGTATATGTACACGCACATCTCATATATAAAAATATCCTACTTACACACCTCAATATATGTGGTTCAGAGTCTTTTGAAGGAAATTAAAATGTTTCTCAACTTGGAGGAGAGATGATTATTCAACATTTTAATGCCCATTACAACTCATTTATCTGTATATTCTCTAAAATGTTCTAGCATTTATAAAATTATGGTAGAATTACAATAACAATATAAGACACCATTACAAGCATACATATACATGCATCCACACCTAGGTACATAACTGCATACAGCATACATGCACATGCAAATAGCACAGTTATTTATGGTTAAATGACTACGCAGAACTTCACAATTTATCTGGTATTGTGGAAATTTTTATACCTCCTCACATGTGTTTTATACCTGGTATTTATAGAGGTGAGTTTTAAAAATGTGTGCAATTACTAATACTTTTCACTAAAATATTAATTATACAAAATTTATGTTAAAATTTTATTTTAGAAAATTTTATGCCAATACAGCATTCATCAAGAGCCTAGTCATATAAAAGATCTTATTATACAAGTCCTTGCATTACCTCCCACTAACTTACAGCTTTTATTTTAAGATCCTTTTTATGTCTAACCATCTTTCTGTGTTTGATCCTCTGGTGTCTGAACAGTCTTCAAACTGCAGTCCCTGCACAAATTTCCAAGAAGTACTTCTAACAGCACTGCCTGCCAGCATGTCCGAGAACATCATTTATATAAAATATTAACTTGTAAATAGTTTACATTGATTGTGATATCATTAAGGCAGTACAGATAACAGACCCAGGTAGAATGATCTGGATTAACTATTGCTTTATTCTGTATGTGTGTGTAAATAATATATACGTTATATCCAATGTATTTTTTTCTATGGGAAATATAGTTTACTCAGAGCCACTACATCATGCAACTTCAGGGACTCCAGTCACAGTAAAAAAAAAAAAAAAAAATTGGGTAACCTTTTTCTTCATCAGTTTGTATCGATCAGTTTCAATTAAGTAAAACTGGCAAGTGCTTAATGCCTGTTTTATGTCAAGCTAGGTGCTGGGGGCAAACATAACCAGCACATGGACCCATCCCTTCTGAAGTCCCCTATCATGGGTAAATAAGTAATTATTGGTTAGTGAACTTATTACAAAAACAGAAGCCTATATAGATAGATGTAGATTGAGAAGGGGGTGATTATCTTGCAGAAGGAGACAGGGAAGGGAAGATTTCATAAGACACAAGTTTGAAAAATAAACCGTTTACAAAAGGAACAAAGGCTCTAGAGAGACAGAATTCCAGGCACAGAGGAACAGTTGTGAAGAAATTAAATGACATGCGTGTCCAGGGGCAGCGAGAAGTTCTGAGGCACGAGGAGCAAGCAGGGAGTGAGCTGGGTGTGTCTGGAGAAGGGCGTGTGTGGACTAGCGTGAGCAGGCCGTCCTACGGAGCTTAGCCTTTGTTAGCTGTTGTTTGACTTACGGAAACTAGGAGCCTAACTCTTATTTGGATGGATAAAATATTACTAAGAATAAAAGAATATTTTTGCAAATATGAAGCCATATGTGAATTTACGAATTTTAGCAGATTGTTGATTGTATAAGTAAATCGTTAAGTAAACTGTTCTCCTTGCAAACTTTCTATGAGCAATGCTGTCTTTAAGTAATGCTGATTAAAGACAGTTATTTCAAGAGTGGAGACCCTTTCAGGTTTATATATAAGGGTGATTTGATATTTTTTCCTCTACACTTTTGATTAGACCAATGTTGAAATGAGTAAACCTGAAATCTATGTACTATTTCTCTGGTGGGGTCAGTAACAGAGAATATAAATGAGTGAAGTGGACCAGCCATAGGGTAAAGGCTGGTTGAACTCACTCTTCTCTATGGGGACTTGGTTAATTAAAGAAGCTGTGCCATTCCTCACCCT
Source organism: Phocoena sinus (assembly GCF_008692025.1). NCBI lineage: Eukaryota > Metazoa > Chordata > Mammalia > Artiodactyla > Phocoenidae > Phocoena > Phocoena sinus. Next base: position 65,592,552 of record NC_045771.1, on the reverse strand, counting down.
GCTGAGGGTGTGTTATTTGCCATAATTTAGAGATGGGGTTCCATTAAAAAAAAACTCTCAGGGCTTCCCTGGTGGCGCAGTGGTTGAGAATCTGCCTGCTAATGCAGGGGACACGGGTTTGAGCCCCAGTCTGGGAGGATCCCACATGCCGCGGAGCAACTAGGCTCGTGAGCCACAATTACTGAGCCTGCGCGTCTGGAGCCTGTGCTCCACAGCAAGAGAGGCCATGATAGTGAGAGGCCCGCACACTGCGATGAAGAGTGGCCCCCACTTGCCACAACTAGAGAAAGCCCTCGCACAGAAACGAAGACCCAGCACAGCAAAAATAAATAAACAAACTCCTACCCCCAACATCTAAAAAAAAAAAAAAAAATCTCATAAGGGACAACATTGTCTGCCAAATACAGTGTCTAGTGAGCTAGAGTTGGATTATGGGGTAGTAGTTCACAACCTTTGCTTGACCATCATATCAGGTCTTTAAAAATCTGAAGCTTAAATATAGGATGGAAAAGATAAGTTAAAAATACTTTTTTGAGTTTGAGAGAATGACTTACATGAGAATATATGAAACTCCAAAATCAAGGTATCTGAACAGTCCCACTTCCAGCCAGCATCAGTATTTCCCTCCACATTAGATGCTGTGCTTCATTTGTTCTCATAAGTTAATAGGCCCTATGGCATGAGAGGAGCTAGTTGGAGCAAGGCATCTGCTGCCTTGAGCTGGTGTGTATAATCACAGAAATGCAGTGAAGATCATAGGGTTCAATCACTCTATAAAACAGCTTCTTCTGACAGTTTGCAGTGGTGACTACACACCACTAACGGGAGAGTCATCAGACTGGATTTGGATTTATGGAATCACATAATTCATAAGGAAAGCTTTGAGTTCCGCTAAGATACATTTCTCACCCTCTCTCTTACTGCAAGGTTTAGTATAACTTCTTCAGTTCCCTTGGCTTGTTTTATATGAGAACTGGCTTTGAACTGCTTCAGCTGTGAAAATTCCACAGGAAGAGAATAAATATTGTAGAGCAGACAAGGTGGTCTTTGAACCGTGGTTGATCAAGCTCTGGGGCAGCATGGGCATCGTGGTGTCCCAAATCGTGATGAAAGTTTTCAGGGCTTTCAAGATCATTCTTCTCAAAGTAATTTTCTCTCTTGATAGAATCATCCACAAGCTAAATCAATTTGATTATTTAATGAAAGATATGAAAAATAGAGGGAAGAGTGATTCTCATACTGTGTCATTATAGGCAAGATGAATCACCTTTACTGGCCATGTGCTGAGTAGTAGAATTGCTGTCACAGCCATTTTTAACAGCTTTACTGGACATAATTCAAATACCATGCAATTCACCCTTTTAATGTGTACAATTCAGTATATTCACAGAGTTGTGTATCCATCACTACAATCAGTTTAGAACATTTTCATTGCTCCAGAAAGAAACCCTGTACCCCTCAGCCATTGCTCTCAAACTCCATGCTTTTCTGTCAGGCCCAGCCCTAGGCAAGTACTAGTCTACTTTCCATCTCTATAGATTTGCCTCTTCTGGACACTTCATATAAATAGAATCATGCCTTACGTGGTCTTCTGAGACTGGGTTCTTTTACTTAGCATATTTTCATGGTTCATTCATGTTATAGCATGTAGCAGTACTTCATTTCTTTTTATGCTGGATAATATTCCATTTGTATGGATATACCACATTTTTAAAATCCATTCATCAGTTGATAGATATTTGGGTTGTGTCCACTTTTGGGCTATAATGCTATGAACATTCATGTACAGGTTTTGGTGTGGACATGTATTTCCATTTCTCTTGAATATATACTTAGGAGTTGAATAGCTGGGTCTTATGAGAACTATGTTTAATCATCTGAGGAACTGCCAGACTGTTTGAGCCATAGTTTTTTGAACTCAGTGTTTTCCGGGAACTTCAATTATGATATAATTATCATTTGAGAAAATACATTAAAATTCCAGTAAAAATATCTTGTGTAATTAGAAGGTAAGTAGTTGTGAAATGTAGGAAAGTGCTGTAGGGAACCTATTTCATAAGAATAAAAGCACATTTAGGAGGAAGATCTTGAATACACTTGATAGGATGCCTAGAAGAAGCTTCTTTTGGGTTTTTAATCTGATCATATAGTGAAGCTTCAGTAAAGAAAAAAAGTAGTTGGGATGGGAGAGGTGTGATGACTTAAAGAATGAGTGGATTACTTAATCACATGTATTTAAAATGCACAGAAAAACCTACGTATACTAATGAAAAATTTAAATGTTAATGCATTTTAGAAGTTGCCCATTTGGTTTCTACAAGTTAGTGTATGTAATAACAATACCTGCTTGTATTTTCATGGTACTCTACAGTTCTCTAAGCACTCATACTCACGTGTTCTTTTACTGAATTCTCACGGTTTCTTCATTAATGTAGGGCAAGAAGTAATGCCCTTCTCTTTTATTGAAAGAGTAAACCAAGGTACCTGAGGTCAAGTAATTTGACCCAAGCCACACTCTTAGTATAACACTAGCAGCCAGGACAAATATCTTATTGTCTTTTATGCTATGACATACACAAAAATAAAAATTTTATACAGAACACTTTAAAATATATGCCTAATATTTTAATTGAAGAGGTGATAGGGAAAATTTTCTTGGGTTTTGTGAAGAGTAAGCTTCAAATATTTAAATTAGCATTATGTGGTATAATTACTAGGCGATAACAGAAATTTAGTTTTAACACTTTAAAACAAGTATCGGGAGATACAGTAAATGATTACAGATTTGTATTTTAGTAACTATTTTGACTATTTGGTATCTTTATTGAGCGTTTGACAGTGTCCTTGAGATTTCAACATTTACTCTCATAGTTTTCAGTTATTGTGATATAAAATAATGACATGTTTTTTCTAAACAATTGATTGCCCCGTAATCAAATGTAAGCATATTCCCATATTGTTACGTGATGCAGTGAATCTTAACATTGAAAAGTATGAACTACTGCTTCAAGTCATAACTCAATATTTAATTTCAGTATATTGATGTTGCCCTTTTATATTCCTCTTTTTTTTTTTGAGTGTTATATGGATTTAGACTGTAGATTTTGTTGACAGCGTCACACAGGAGTTTATACTGAACACCATACAATGAAACATCCCAAATCTTCTTTACATCTCCCCAAATACCCCACAGAACTGTCACACACACACACACACACACACACACACACACGCACGCACGCACACGTGCGCACGCACTTACACATAATCTCCTTTACCTCTCCTAAGTAGTCTCAAGTTTCTTTCACTCTCTCTTTAAAGTTTTCTTTACTCCTAGGCTCTTCCTATCCCTTCTCTCCCATTACTTTCCATGCATTCTGTGGTTCCTTGTAGCTTAAGGAAACCAAGCATATAGATACATTAGTGATTTGGTTTATATTACGTAAACTATCAATATAATGACCTATTATAAAAGTATCACAGTTTGTATTTTTTCCTTAAGGAGTAAAGATTTGCCTTTAAATTTAACTTCATTGTTGTTGGCCTTAGTTTGATACAATAGAAAATAAAGTATTACACTGAAAAAAGTTGGACTGACCATCTGTGTTGTGCTACGGTACAATATTGCACTCCACCTTTAATTTCAGGGAATCATTTTCCAAGTATATTAACTGAAGTAATTTCTTGAATAGGGATATTATTGACAATAGAAATGCTGACTTGCAGTGTGCTGCACAGGGAGACTTGCATTCCAGCTGTAGTTTTCCTTTTCTTTTCTTCCCAGAAAGAGACGAAGTGAAAACCTGCCAGCATCATTATATTTGTCTCTAGGCAGCTAAACTATGATATATTCAGTGTGGACTACTGTATGGGATACAGCTGTGAAATGAGCTATAATTTATTATTGAAAGTAAAAGAACTAGTGTAAATTCATTCAAATGAAATTCTTTGCAAACATTACAGTAAATAGGCTTTGGAACATTCTCATTCTGTCTCTTGTACTTCGAAAATGACTTTTCTGAAGACACTATATATCTTAGGACATGTGATGAAAGCGATAAAAATTAGGGATTTTTACCCCTAAAGTGTTCAGGGATTTTATGTGGTAGGTTCCTCCTATCACCAGTGTGATAGGATTTTTAACTTGAATTCAGACCTAAGCTTATCTCTTCCTAAATATTGGATCAATATCAAAAATTGCTTTTGACAAAGTGGATGATTAGTTCCTGAATGTGTCATGAGTACATTGTAGAAGCATTTAACTCCTTAAGTATAAAGTATACAACCAGATAGCAATTTTACTTGGAGGAAAATGTGGACTATTCTATTTTGAAGGTCTTTACTAACTTCTGTACAGTACATGTCCTTATTTTAAGTTGTTGTTGTGTGTGTGTGTGTGTGTGTGTGTGTGTATTTGATAATTCTCTTGGTTAATGTGCACAGGAAATTTGGTGTCTTAAAGTCTGCTTAATGGACAGAAGAGACATTACACACAAATCACCAAGTTTTAAAATATTGTAATCCAATAAGATGTACTTAACAATAACATCATACTGCACATAATTTAATCTGTAGTTTATAGTGAAGCATAAATGTCTTCAGAAGGCTGAAGCGTGCCAGTCTTCATTGTGAACAAAAATTTATTGCTGATTAGAATTATGAAGAAGTTCTGCAAGAAATTTTTCATTGGTAGGATGCTGAATTAAGCCATATTTAAGGAGTCTTGTAGTCTTTCTCATTTAATTGTGTACTTTTTTTTTTTCTGCGGTACGCGGGCCTCTCACTGCTGTGGACTCTCACGTTGTGGAGCACAGGCTCCGGACGCGCAGGGTCAGCGGCCATGGCTCACGGGCCCAGCCGCTCCGCGGCATGTGGGATCTTTCCGGACCGGGGCACGAACCCGTGTCCCCTGCATCGGCAGGCGGGCTCTCAACCACTGCGCCACCAGGGAAGCCCCTAATTGTGTACTTTGAAGACATTTAAAAGTGGCAGTATTTTTCTAAATGATTGTCTGCATTCAAAAATTTACAGAAACCTATATCATTCTACTCACATCCACACCTTTGAGAGTTGAAATTAAACCATTCTAGGGCTGTGCTAACATCTTCAATGATTGTGCCTACATGTACATGTGTGTAATATTTCTTTTATTATGTGTTGCATCATATTAATGCATCTAGGATGGACAGATAAATTTAAGCGGTAGACAAAGTGTTGTTATTTCATCTTCCAAGTAAAGCTCTTCTCCCCCCTTCCCTGTTTTAATCTATTACAAACATGTTAGTGATATCAGCAGTAGGCGTGGTCCCCTTTGAGCCCCATTATTTACTGCACGAACATTTTCAACTCTGGTCTAGATCCTCTTCTAGCAGTGGGGAAATATAGACACACAGGACTGGTCCCTCGGTCAGTGATGAGCTCATATCTTTTAAAGAGATGCAGAAACACAACAGCCATAAATCAGTGTAACTGGGGCTATCGAGGAGGCACGTTTGAAGTGCTCTAAGGACACTGAAGAGGGAGTGAGGGAGTGATCATCTGGGCTGGAGAAGGGCAAGGACCAGGAGGGAAAGGGCTGATGGAGGATTTACAGTTAAGCTGGGCTTGAAAGGATGAGTAAATATCTGAGAGTTGAGAGATGAAATGATGGGATAGCATGAATGGTAGAGTCAAAAGTGTAAATTAGCCATCTAAATGGATTTTATATTGTGAATGGCTCTTTCCCTGTCTGTGAAAACTACAATAATTCCCTGTTGGTATCCTCAATAACCTCAGTGATTCCTGTCAGTTCTGTTTCTTCCTTCATCAACCTGCCAGCTTTATGCAACAGCTGCACTTTCTACCTGGTTTCTAATTCCTTGTTTGGCCTCTTATAATGTCTACTTGAATTCCAATTTCTGACCTTAATCCTAACCAGTTACTTTTCCATGTTCTTCGTTTTCATAGTTTAAACAAATGGTCAGTTTAGTTAACCTTCCTTGTCCAGCCCACTGTTCCACAAACCCCAACTTCGACATGAACCCAGAAATATCAAATAACCGTAATTGGTTATTAGATCCAACTCCCAGCCATATTTACCTTGAACCATGTGTTACACCATTATGCTTTGGTACATATGAACGTTCTTTGGGGCTTTAGTGGGAAAACCAATGAAAATTTGTGTCAGGAAGTAAGTTGTATCTCCATTAGACCCAGGAATTAAGCAAGTGAGCAAGTTCCAGATTTACATAAAGTAACTCATTTGTGTTTAAAGAATGTCTTAGCTCTGTCTTACTTGATGATATATTGGTGCATACTCTAATATTCAGTGTGGTTAACTCTTAGAGCTCCCCTTCATGTAAAATGTAATTTGATGCATTTGTAAGGCTGTGATGATAAGGCTGTGAAAATCCTCCTACAGTAAGTGAGCTGTGATTTTTCTTTACCCTCATAGGCAACCACACAGAAAGGGAAGGATAGTTGTGTGTAGTAAAATGTAATATCTTATTTGAAGTTCTTGGTACATAAGCAACAGATAGCTATAACTCTGCAAGTAGAAGATTATGGCTTCCAAAAATTGCTCTCCTGGGAAGACTCAGCTCAGACACCATTTCCTCGTGAAGTCTTTTGTGATCTTTCTTCCTGATTTGTGGTAGCACTTTAACAGACGATACTGGATTTCCTTTTCTTTGAACCCTGTGTATGTATTACAGTATGTGCCTCCACTGAAGTACCTGTAACTTTCTTTTTGATACTTTTTAGGTCTCTTACTGTTGAAATGTGAACATCTTTAGTCAGGGGTTATCTTAATCATCTTTGTTACTTTGTTACTATCACATACTAGATGTCAGTATATGGTTAATGAATGAATACATTACTGCACCTTATTTTAGATCACATAATTTTTATATTACTTTTGTTTTACTTCATAACATTCGTGGACAATTGTCTTATTTTATTAAATAACCTTAGAAAAATTGATACATTTTAGTGGAGTATATTTTCTATTATGTAATACTGGCCATTTAGGTTGTTTTCTTTTATTATGGAAAAGATGTTGTGAATTATATTTTTGTAAATACATCTCTTTTGCACATCTCTCAGTATTTCTTTATAATGCAGTCTTAGAAAGAAAGTTATTCAGTTAAAAGGATGAACTCTTAAAAAAAAAAGGATGAACTCTTTTAAGATTCTTGGTACAGATTGTCAAATTATTATAACTACTAGTAGGGAGTCGATGGTGCCTATGTCACATGACTAAAACTGGGCATAAAAGTTTACGAACTTTTGCCAATATGACAAATCGCAAGTCATCTATCTCAGTATTATCATTATTTTTTAATTGATAACTTTTAAATATGTTAAAGTATATTATATTTTTCCATTTTGGTTGGTTTTGTTTATTTATTTTGGTTTCTTTCTGAACTATCCTGAAGTGGTTGGAGCTGGGCCCGGAGGTGTTCCAGCCTGGCATAATCAGAACCTCTCACAAGACAGAAGGAAGGTTCTGGGGAGCTGTGTATGGATAGACAGGTAGATAGGTGAGGGGCAGTGAGAGGCCCTCCGGGGTACTTAGGATAGGAGAGCAATGAGGCATTTAGAAGATGGGTATGGGGGTGGGTATCAATATTGTTCTGACAGTGTATTGTTTATTGGTTATCATTCACTTTGGTATTAATTTAGAATTATTAATCCTAGTTGAGATCTGGAAAATAGGCTTAAAATATTAGCTTTGCAAGAGACAAATCTTATTTTTTTTTGGCAAAAAAAAAAAAAATAGAACTCAGGCTTGTGTATTATAGTTGTAGTGAAATATTCATTGATTTAAAACTCATGTCAGGTGATCTTTTACAGAGAGTGAACTGCTCAGACCAAGCTTTAGGTGTGATCAATCTTTTCTTAAAAAATAAAAACAGGGCTTCCCTGGTGGCGCAGTGGTTGAGAGTCCGCCTGCCGATGCAGGGGACATGGGTTCGTGCCCCGGTCTGGGAGGATCCCACATGCCGCGGAGCGGCTGGGCCCGTGAGCCATGGCCGCTGAGCCTGCGCGTCCGGAGCCTGTCCTCCGCAACGGGAGAGGCCACAACAGTGAGAGGCCCGCGTAACGCATAAAAAAAAAAAAAAAACATACTGTATTGATTTCAGTCATAAATTATTACTGTGAATAATTTGTCACATTTAAAATGGTTTATTCAAAATAAGTTTGAGTTTAGGTGGGGCTAAAATTGCAGTGTTTAATATTATTCCAATTTCACTTATAGTTATATAAGCCTTCAAATGAAAACGATGATAAAACCAATAATGTGCTTTATATTTTTGCCGCCTTTTATATTTTCTTGCCATATCATCTGTATATTTAAGAAAGCAGACTTTGTAGTAAATAATATTGATCCTTCTTGATACCCAAAGTAAGTAGTATGTGGGAATACCTTTCTCTCAGACACTTATTTCAGGTTGTTACCTTGATCAGACATATTTATGAAATATTTCGAAATATTCGTGCAAATAAGTTCCTGCTTCCATTATTCCCAGGCCCACGTCCTCACAGATCTTAGTACCGGCTTTTAGCATCTGCTAGCGATAGCCACATGTAATTTAGAAGGCCTGAGGGTATAGCGGACAGATTCTAAACATCTTTCTTAGAAAAAACTGAGAAGCCATTTAGTATTGGTGACTTGGATCTGTGTCATGTCAACCTAAAACTTTAAGGCAAATCAGAAGCCCCTAGAAGGAGATAGGTTTGTGTGTGTGTTCAAGAGAGAAACAATGAGAGAATGAGAGCAAGAGAGAGAGGCGAGTGGTGGGGGAAGAAAAGGAGGAGGATTAAGTGATTTCAATCCATAAAAATAATAATGCTGCATTGAATATTTCAGTGCAGGTGCAGGAATTATGCTGGAGGTCTTAGATTAGCAGTGGAGGGGAGACATGATATTGGATGGGAAAAGTAGGAAGCTTAAGACACAGCTGTGCAGCAGAGAGGAGACTGCCTGGGGGCTGGCGCCTGCATTCTCCTAGCTGCACGGTGGACACTGCTCCACCAGCTCTCCGCTCGCTACCTACTCCCCATGGGCCTTTCCTGCTTGCTTACTCCAGGTTCTGAGCAGTGCTCTGCTTATCGTAAATCACCAATAGTAAATTGATCATCTAAGAACTACAGGGACAGAGCATCAGTCTGATTGAACACAGAACTATTGTTCACGCAAGAAGTCCCACACATCGGCCTTTGTATTTATTTATTAAAAAATGATTGTATACCAACAACTCTTTCTAAACTCTGGACTAACGTTGAAGTCTCCTATTTATAAATTCTAATATATTTCCTTTCTACCATTTATTTGGGAAGATGTACTGTTTATAAGTCCACGTTCCAAAAGCTCTGTGTTTTGCACATTGAGTGTTTGAATTCCTGGTGACTTAACTTTTAATAAAATGTTATATTTAGGTTTACCTTTTGAAATTTATTTATGGAGTTATTTCTATTTCTATTTAAAAAAAAATTTCCTGAAATAGAAAAAATGTATTTCTGGACTTTATTGCAGAGGTTGAAGTTTGAACATAACTAAAAATAAGTGTTTTTAAGAACGTGAAGTGGAGCTACATTTCCTGACCTGAAGAGCACTGGTTAGCCTTGTGAGGAAGAACTGTGTGAATATTCAGCTGATCATAGGGCGTTAAATAGATTCTGTTTTGCTTACAAAAAATTAAATGTGCTCCATCTATCACAGGGATAACTCGAAATCATGTGTTGTAGGTCAGAAAAGTATGACAATTAGAACTGCTTTTGATTTTTTTTTTTTTTTTGGCTGTGCCTCCCGGCTGTGGGATCTTATTCCCGGACCAGGGACTGAAGGTGGGCCCACGGCAGTGAAAATGCAGAGTCCTAACCACTGGATGGCCAGGGAAATCCCTGTTTGTGATTTTTGAATGAAGATCAGAATAAAAATAAAGAATCGATCACTGAATAGTTTTCCATTTTGCCCTTGAAAACGTCTGAAATCAACCAATAAGACAAACATAATTTGTATTCTTTTGCAAAAGAGTTACAGTCAAAACAAGTGAAATTCTGAGACCTATGTATGTTGTAACTTCACTATGTTTTCATTTTTTATTTAAACATTTTGTAAAAATTTTATTTTATATTGGATTATAATTGATTTACAATGTTGTGTTAGTTTTAGGTGTACTGCAAAGTGATTCACTTATACATAAATCCGTTCTTTTTCAGATTCTTTTCCCATAGGTTATTACAGAATATTGAATAGAGTTCCCCATGCTATACAGTAGGTCCTTGTTGATTATCTATTTTATATTTTTAAGATAGTGATTCATAAATGGTGTTGAATGTAAGCATATTATCACCATTTCTGAATAAAATTGTGGATTTTGATATTTCAAATGTTTAACATTGCATATGATTATAAATTTGTCTTAAAGTTGAAATCACTATGATTTATTTTACATTATATTATTAGTTGACATTTCCAAGCCATTTAATCAGATGTGAGTCAATAAAAGTTATCATCAAATCTTTTCATCTGTGCATGATATAAGGGAATTATGTTCTCTAAAGAAGCTTTAGAGAGGTGTTAAAAGATTTCCATGATTAGAATATTATCAGGGACCATTAGAAATCTGGAGATTTTTGTTTATATACATATATATATGTATATAAACAAATATACACATATTTGTCCTAAAACATTGCATTAATAAGATACAGAACCGTGGCCACAAGTGAAATAGCAAGTGCATATACTTTTATTCAGTAAACCAAGGTAATATTATATTATCACATTATCGTGCTTCTATAAGTGCTAACAATAATAAATACAACATAATGTTTCAATTAATATTTTGATGGTGTGGGATCAATCATTGCAATATAGAAAAGAGACAGTCTCCCTTTCCTCCAAATTCCTTTTGGAATGAGAATAAACACAAGTATATTATTGCAGTGGGAACGTGAATGGGGAAGTCTTGAGTAGTAAACAAGAGGAGCAAGTCTGGGTCTATGGGCTAAAGGTTAAGAGGCTTGACATGAATAGAAGTGTAGGCAGGTAGTAGGCTAAGACGTAATGACCAAGAGGTGGGTTCTGGCATAATTACAGCCTTTGGCAGGGAAGCAGTGCAGGGATTCAAGTTTTTACTCAATTCCCAGAACTGGGAGGAAATCTGAGGGCTTGAGGATAGTGAACAAGAAAAAAATATTTATCATCAGACTTAATTCCCCAAATTACCAGAATTAATGTTTTTTCTTCATGGAGTCACCAAATGTGTGTAAATCCCCTATTACTTTTCCACAATCTCAGTCAAATGGTGGGTGGGCTCAGCCTGCAGATGGGGCCTCTCAGGCCCCAGGTGTGGGGACTGAGCACTACCAGGCAGCTCATTAAACAAACAATGGAAGTGTTTAAAATTCAGTCACAATATTTAAAGCATTAAAGGTGTTACAAGCCTGGTTTCCATTTCCTTTGAGAAAGAGATATTAGCCTTAACCATTAGCTAGGAATTGAAGGTCACATGATATCATAAAAATATGATTTATCAGCCATAACCATTGTCTTGGCCAACTTCATCCATGCAGACTGGAACACTATGTATAGCATTTTGTGTAGCACATTTAACAAATCTCCAAAAGTATTTTAAGTAACTTGTATTTCAGTTGTGTTGAGTTTGAAGTTGATATGTAGGTCTGGGGTATTTTTGCTTATTTTTACATCTATGTATGTCAAGAAATCTGTTCTTCATGTCATTTTTTTATAGGAAACTAATAATTTTGAAACATCTTAACAAATCTAGCTGAACATATGTTTTCTGGAAAATAGTTAAGAAATCTTTCTCTTAATACACAGTATTTAAATCCAAGAATCCACAAAAGGAGAACTTTAACCGTTTAATCAATATTGTGCATAAATATCTTGCTTAGAAGGAAAGAATACCTAATCATATGTTTCTAAAACCTAATTTTACTAATTTGGAATAAAAATTAATGATAATTAATTACAGATAAATTCTATTTAATAATGGGATTGTCTTTAGTGGCAGAGTAAATGATAGGTTGTAAAAAATTGTTAAATATTCATTTAGATTTCTGAAATAGAAAATGTAAACCAAAATAATTTTAATAGCATTCAGTTGCCTTCTGGACAAGATCATTCAATTATCCCACAATTACTCTACGTGCAGTGTCTCTAGACTGAACTTGTCGTCCTTTCAGCATTGATACGTAGGAGACAAATTCCTCTTTACCATTCCTTCTCCTTGTCTCCTCTCTCCCACTGTTACAGACCTAGCTCCTTCCTGATATCTGACTCTTCTGTTAATTCTGGAGAAGGCTTTAACATCATTTACACTTTGAAATACATTTGTACCCAAATAGAGTAAGAAATCATAGACTTTGAACTGATCGGAATTTCCACTCTTAGGTCCATTACTTGTTACATTTCATGTGACTTTGCTTAAGTAATTACTCTTTCTAAGCTTCACTTTTCTCAACTAAAAAATATTGATTGAAATTCCTAATGTAAAGAATTGTAATGATTTCAGATAAAATCCCCAGCCAAGTATAGTCACCCAAACTGAGGCATTTATAGCAGCCCCAAGGGCCAGCACATGCTGTTCTCTGCCTAAAAGGTGCCAGCTGTCCCTACTGTCTTCTCTTCTGCTCTTCCTTCAGGTTTCTCAAGAGAACATTTACGTTATCTTATTGTATATTCCCTTTGCTCTATCTCTTTCTCCTTTTCTATATTTATTACAGATGTTATTTAATATCTGAGTGACTTTGATTAATATATGTATTCTCATGATACTTTAAGCTTCCTAATGGGAAAGATTTTGTCACGTCTAGATTTTCTCATCTTTGTTTTTTGATAACATAGCACTGAGCTTGACACATTTTAGGAGGCAGATGGTAGTTGGATGGATGGATGGTTGGATGAACATATAGTAGCGGAAATATTTAATGAACATTTAATAAGTGTCTGACATTGTACATCAAATAATTTAACACATATATACACAAAAATCTATTAGGTACTTTTATATCCTCAATTTAATCATAGAAAGGTTGACTAACTTACCCAGTGATATAAAGATGGGAAAGAACAGAACTGGAAAAAGTAACTTATTTCCCACCCCACTCGTAACTCATCCTTTCGCCATCCTTCCCTTTTATTTATTCTGTTTACTCCTAAATGCAAATAAGCTGTCCCAGTATTGGCACAAGCACAGGATCCAGAGACCTTTTCCAGTGTTCCGCTTCGGGGCTTCTCCCATAAGGTAGTGATCACACATTCACAGTCTCAGGTTCAATAGCCTCAAGCCCTCTAACACAAAGTTGCCATTTCTTAAACTTTTGTTTGCATCAGAAGCACGGGAGAAAATGGTCACAGTGCCACACTCCTTTCCCACTACAAGATTTTTTTTTTTTTTTTCAAATTTTATTTATTTTTACTATTTATTTTTTGTTGGCTGCGTTGGGTCTTCGTTCCTGTGTACGGGCTCCTCATGGTGGTGGCTTCTCTTGCTGCAGAGCGCGGGCTCTAGACGCGCGGGCTCTAGACACGCGGGCTGTAGAGCTCAGGCTCAGCAGCTGTGGTGCACGGGCTTAGTTGTACCACGGCATGCGGGATCTTCCCGGACCGGGCATCAAACCCATGTCCTCTGCATTGGCAGGCGGATTCCCAACCACTGTGCCAACAGGGAAGCCCCCCCACTACAAGATTTTTAATTCAACATACAATCTCCAGGTGATGATAATGCTGGTGCCATGTCTATATCAATGTTGGAGGAACTTAAGCCGGAGGAACTCGGATTTGGGGAAAGAAACAGATTGTGTAGGGCCACTTAGGCATAGAGTAAGAACGTGATATGGTCAAGAAGATTCCTCTACTCTAAAAATAGGAAATTTCAGCGTTTTGAAAACAAATTATCGCGGTTGGAGACTAAAAAGTTTTGTTAAGAGCATAGCATGCATTCGTATGCATGTTTTATTTCTACAAAAGTAAGAAAAAAGGAACATAATTCTATTATAGTAGTAAGAAGATAGTGTGAATAATTATACCCCCTCTGTTCATGTTAATAGGACACAGATGGTTAGATGAATCCTATGCAAACTTTTTATCATAATTGTGCATTGGTTCTGATTGATACTTCTGTCTTTGCCTCTGCCTGCATGTTGCTCACAATGTCTGAATTTTGTATATTTTATTTTAAGATGAAGGTCTAGGTGGCTGAGTTAAATTTTCTCTGGTAAATTATTTTAAATGTTACTAGTTTCTGAGGCAGTATTCTAAATTAAATACAAGTAAATTGAATAACTATTTTTGAGGTCATTCAAAGGAGTAATACATGCTTGATTATCTATTGAGATGATGTCCTACTTTTATTTACAAAGCAATTTAGCATGTGAAAGTGAAATTCCCAAGCATCTACTCTTAGAAGAGTAAAATTGAGAAAGCAAATGAGCGATGTAGAAGTTAAATTGCCACAAATAACATCGACTTAAATGTATTATCCTTAAATAACATCAGTATTCTGAAATATGAATCAGTTAAATCTAAAAGCAAAATTTTTTAAATTTCTACTGGAGGAAAAAAGGTAATAAAATATGCATTAAAATGTATATAATGTATATATATTTAATCAGAGTCATTTTGATTGGCACAGAGTTTCTAACTGAGAATTTTTCCAGATTGTCTGTGGAGTCTAACTAGAATTTGCCTCAAATAATTTTATCTATTAGTGGCTTCTTTTAGAGAGTATTTTTTCAGACTTAGAAGTGAAAACAAAAATTAAAAAAAACCTCACACAATTTTTTACTCACATTTGAGTAGCATCTTGAATGATATAACTCAGCAATGTTATTTTAGTATGCATACATTATAAACCATATTACACATGCTGTGACTGTATACCTACGAAATCTAAAATAGTATAGCAAAATATTACCACTAATGGGAAAGTTTGCTAAGTGGCTGGATGCAAGATGAATATATAAAGATTATATTTATTTTAAAAGTAACTAAGCAAACAAAAGAGAGAAAGGCACGTTTTTCATTATAAAAAATAACAGTGGCAAATACATAAAATATAAAGAAAGGAATTTAACAGGAGAAAAGCAACACCTAAGTGAAGAAAATGATTACATTCCATTGAAAGCCATAAAGCAAGGCTTCAGTAACTAGCAAAGTATGCTGTATTCTAGATGGAAAACAATATCATAAAAATGAAGATAACTTCCAAATCAATATATAAGTATGATGCAGTTGTGATCACAATACCAGTGGATTCTTGTAGAGACCTGTGCAGAGTTATCTTGAAGATGATTATAAAACCTAATCCATGCTTGCTAACTGTTTGCATTTAGGTGTCATCATGGTTTTAAGAAACGTTATGCTGGATTTAAATTCAAAGAAGTACCAAACATACATGTCTTAGCAGAGTTCTAGGAAACAGTCGAAGCATAATTAGAAGTGTTACAATTTATAATGATCAAAATTTTATTTGAAAGTAGTTGACCTTAGGTAAAATTTTGAACTAGATGAAGTATTCCTTAGCTGTTTGCTGACTCTTCTTTTGGGTCTTCCTTGAGCCCATATTTTTTTACTCCTTTCTCTTCTTCTCAAATATCTTCCATATTTCTTAGGGCTTCTCACTCCAGCAGTTCATTGCATACTCAGATTCATTGGTTCCAAATTTTTTGGTCTCCATCCTGGTCAGGAAACAGAAGGAAAGGGGTTCAGAGAACAATCCAACAAATGTGTGTGTTTATTTATAAATTATGTACAAGTTCTTCTGAATAATATGATATATATTTGAATTATAAGTAAATATCCTTATTTCAATCAAATATTCTAAAACTTAAACCTATGGACTAATAAAATGGATTATAATGACTGGAACCTACAAATTGTGTTAGAATTAAAACTTTTTAATTTAATCAGGCCATTACCAGGAAAGAATTGAATGCCATCTGCTATTTATAAAGCTTGAATTCAACTGTGATTTCCTATATATAGATAGCATCATTTTCTGACGAATCATAAATGGCTTGTAAATGCTACTGGGGGCTGAGTGTAGGATTATTAGAATACTATGTGACTTGAGTTTTTAATATCATTTTTTCTTTCCTCCCTAAGAAGACAGGAGTTCTGTGTATGCGTGTGTGTGTTTGCGTGTGCCTCTGTGTGTGTGTGTATTCACATATATATATATTTTTAATAGATCTTTATTGGAGTGTAATTGCTTCACAATACTGTGTTAGTTTCTGTTGTACACCAAAGTGAATCAACCGTATGCATACATATGTCCCCATATCCCCTCCCTCTTGAGCCTCCCTTCCATCCTCCCTATCCCACCCCTCTAGGTCATCTCAAAGCACCGAGCTGATCTCCCTGTGCTATGCTGCTGCTTCCCACTAGCTAACTATTTTACATTCGGTAGTGTATATATGTCGATGCTACTCTCGCTTTGCCCCAGTTTCCCCCTCCCACCCCGTGTCCTCTATGTCTACATCTTTATTCCTGCCCTACAACTAGGTTCATCAGTACCTGTTTTTTTTTTTTTTTTTTTGGATTCAATGTGCATGCATTAGCATACGGTATTTGTTTTTCTCTTTGTGACTTCACTCCTTTTTTTTTTTTTTTTTTTTTGCGGTACGCGGGCCTCTCACTGTCGTGGCCTCTCCCGTTGCGGAGCACAGGCTCCGGACGCGCAGGCTCAGCGGCCATGTCTCACGGGCCCAGCCGCTCCGCGGCATATGGGATCTTCCCAGCCCAGGGCACAAACCCATGTCCCCTGCATCGGCAGGCGGACACTCAACCACTGCACCACCAGGGAAGCCTTACTTCACTCTTTATGACAGATTCTAGGTCAAACCACCTCACTACAAATAACTCAGTTTTGTTTCTTTATGCCTGAGTAATATTCCATTGTATATATGTGCCACATCTTCTTTATCCATTCATCTGTCGATGGACACTTAGGTTGCTTCTATGTCCTGGCTATTGTAAATAGTGCTGCAATGAACATTGTAGTACATGTCTCTTTTTGAATTATGGTGGTCTCAGGGTATATGCCCAGTAGTGGGATTACTGGGTCATATGGTAGTTCTATTTTTAGTTTTTAAAGGAACCTCCATACTGTTTTCCATAGTGGTTGTATCAATTTATGTTCCTACCAACAGTGCAGGAGTGTTCCCTTTTCACCACACCCTTTCCAGCATTTATTGTTTCTAGATTTTTTGATAATGGCCACTCTGACTGGCATGAGATGATACCTCATTGTATTTTGATTTGCATTTCTCTAATAATTAGTGATGTTGAGCATCTTTTCATGTGCCCCTTCACCATCTTCCTTGGTGAAATGTTTATTTAGGTCTTCTGCTCATTTTTTTTAACTGGATTGCTTGTTTTTTTTGAAATTGAGCTCCATGAGCTGTTCGTATATTTTGGAGATTAATCCTTTTTCTGTTGTTTCATTTGCAAATATTTTCTCCCATTCTGAGGGTTGTCTTTTCATCTGCTTATGGTTTCCTTTGCTGTGCAAAGCTTTTCAGTTTAATTAAGTCCCATTTGTTTATTTTTGTTTTTATTTCTGTTACTCTAGGAGGTGGGTCAAAAAAGATCTTGCTGTGGTTTATGTCAAAGAGTGTTTTTCCTATGTTTTCCTCTAAGAGTTTTATAGTGTCTTGCCTTACATTTAAGTCTTTAATCCATTTGGAGTTTATTTTTGTGTATGGTGTTAGGTAATGTTCTAATTTCATTCTTTTACATGTAGCTGTCCAGTTTTCCCAGCATCACTTATTGAAGAGGCGGTCTTTTCTCCATTATATGTTCTTGCCTCCTTTGTTGTAAATTAGGTACCCATATGTGCATGGGTTTATCTCTGGGCTTTCTATCCTGTTCCATTGATCTATATTTCTGTTTTTGTTCCAGTACCATACTGTCTTGATTACTGTAGCTTTGTAGTATAGTTTGAAGTCGGGGAGCCTGATTCCTCCAACTCCGTTTTTCTTTCTCAAGATTGCTTTGGCTATTCGGGGTCTTTTGTGTTTCCGTATGAATTGTAAAATTTTTTTGTTCTAATTCTGTGAAGAATGTCATTGGTAGTTTGATAGGGATTGCATTGAATCTGTAGATTGCTTTGGGTAGTATAGTCATTTTCACAACATTGATTCTTCTAATCCAAGAACATGGTATATTTCTCCATCTGTTTATGTCATCTTTGATTTCTTTCATCAGTGTTTCATAGTTCACATATATTTTTATTTTTATTTATTTTTTTGTGGTTCACGGGCCTCTCACTGTTGTGGCGTCTCCCATTGTGGAGCACAGGCTCTAGACGTGCAAGCTTAGCGGCTATGGCTCACGGGCCCAGCCGCTCAGTGGCATGTGGGATGCTCCCGGACTCGGCACGAACCCATGTCCCCTGCATTGGCAGGCGGACTCTCAACCACTGCAACACCAGGGAAGCCCCACATATATTTTTAAAGTTTAAAGTGTAGCTAATTTTCTTGAGAATGCTGTAATTCCTTAAAATGAATATCTCTCTAATTTTCTGCAAAATCCAAACTTGGGTACTGGTGCTGTAAAAATAAAAAGAACCCCCCCCCCAAGAGTCAAAGTATAATCTATTTAAAAAACATCACACTACTAAATTCTCTAACTTCTAGATATAAAAGCATTCAACTTACGTTATATATGTTTGAAACTGTTCTCGAGCACAAAGTATTCCAAGGCCAATGTAGTATTTATTAGGTAAATAATTTATTTCATTTTTCTTGATACTTGGAAAAATTAAATCCTGTTTCTATTCCATTGGTATCTTATTGTCCCTATATATAGCACAGTTTAAAAAAGTAAACTCTCTGGTGCACAGTGCTGTGACATAAAGAATTTAGTTCTATTTTGAAGAAACCAAAATGGTATGTGTGCTTTTGTATGATAGTAGAGTGGGTGGGAGGGATGTTGAAAAACGTCTCACTGGCAAGAGACTTATGTTTTAAGTGACTTTATGAAGATGAGCTCCTCATTATTGATTCTTAGGTCTTTGGTGATGATATTAAAGCTTACTGGAAAATTTAGGAAGCTTAATGCTGGTACAGACCCCTCAGCTATGCTGCTTTTTCGTTCATGCTGTGGATTAGTAAGAGATTGACCTGAATTAAATCCTTATATCGCATTGCCTGTTAGAAAAGAAGCAGAGGGGAGAGAAGTAACTAGATGTGCAGAAGAGAAGAGGTTTCCATTTTCCTTTATATCTGGTGTGAAGGACATCACTAATGATCATTAATTCCTGAGCATAAGTTTGATATGGATATGATTCTCGGCCAGGGAGATGCTATTCAGTTTGACTTAATAAGAAATTCTCAGTTTAATTATGCAGAGGAACAATGACAAGTGACTAGATAACCTCTGAAGTACTGACTATAATTTTTCAGGTTCTGAGTAAAATTATTTTTTATGTTTCTGTGTAGTATATCCTTTATTTTTACATTGAAGAAAAAAGTGGTAGGAGGTATAACACATGTATCTTGACCTCACAAACTTCTTTATCTTTTACCCTCTGTGTTTTACTGAGTTTAATGGAAGTGCAATATATTAGAATATAATTCGGTAAATGAAAATGTAACTTAGAAAATCTTTATGCACTTGAAAACTCCTGTTCTTCCAATTCTTCTCTTTTCCTCATTGTATTACGTTCATTTTTGAAAATAGAATCTAAGGTTCATTCTGTTTTTCTTCCTAAACTTTCCAAAATTTTATATCACTTTACATTGGATAATCTGATCACCAGATTGAAAAAACCTTTGCACATTTAGTTTTTATTTATTTCTGTTTTTTACTTGTTCTTCCTAAAATTTTTGAAAAAGAAAAGGAATACACAGGAGGCAGAAAAACATTATATTAGAAGTCCAAGGCAGCATTGTTAACATTACACATGAGTCTTCTCATTTTGTTTTATTCAGTTATTTAAAAAAGAAGTTTGAAATTATCTGTTTATAAATTTTTATATCTGATATTTTTTTTTACTTGAAAAGTAAAGTATAGCATTTCCACAGGACTTTCAGAAAGCATCAATATCTTATGTAATGACTGCATAATATTCCTTTTTGATTATTATTATTATTATTATTATTATTATTATTTTTTGCGGTACGCGGGCCTCTCACCACTGTGGCCTCTCCCGTTGCAGAGCACAGGCTCTGGACGCGCAGGCCCAGTGGCCATGGCCCATGGACCCAGCTGCTCTGCAGCACGTGAGATCCCCCTGGACGGGGGTGCGAACCCACGTCCCCTGCATCGGCAGGCGGACTCTCAACCACTGTGCCACCAGGGAAGCCCTATTTTTGTTAATTTTTTATGTTTACGTTTCTCCACTTTTGACATTGAAACAATATATCGTTTTTAATTTTTCATTTCAGACTATTTCCTTAGTTTATATTTCTAGAAGGAAAAAATACAGTACATTGTATTAACATGATTTCCAGATTCTTCAGTTTTTGCTTCTTTTTTTAAGTCTAAATTTTATTTCTGTGGAAAACTTCTGATTTCTTCCTCAGAGGCAGAAACTTTTTTGAAGTTCACTTTTCAGTTTCTGTCTGTCTTAGCTCTCTTTGTCATTGCTTTATGTTTTTCCATTACATACTGGAAGAATTTTTTGGTATTGGTAATTATGTTTTATTGCCTAAAAAGTAGATATTAAAATGTGCCATTCCATTCTGATGACTTGAAATACTTCTTACCTCCTTAGTCTCTCCTTTTACCCTTCTTATTGTCTTACCATTTCATCATGTTAGCTTAATTTCTTTTGTGGTTGTCCCTTTCTCTTGCGCAGAGACTGTATAATTCTTTTATTCATTTGGAGATACCAAACAGTTTAATGTAATTTTTTCATTTCCAGTAATAAGTCATCGAACACAGACAACAAAATTTTAATTGATCCATGGGTGTCTTACTTTGAAATCATGGTGCTATGATACATTGCAGAGATTGAAGAACTACAACCCACAGGCCAAATCTTGCCCAAAATCTTCTTTTGAAAATAAGATTTAATGGCACACAGCCATGTCCATCCCTTTCCACATTGTCTATGGCTGCCTCTGTGCTACAGTGGAGAGGTGAATAGTCGTGACAAAGACTATATGGATATTATATTTGTATATTTACTCTCTGGCCCTTTACAGAAAATGTTTGCTGACCTATGAAATAGAGGAAATTTTTTGAAAATTGTGTTTTGGGACTTCCCTGGTGGCGCAGTGGTTGAGAGTCCGCCTGCCGATGCAGGGGATGCGGGTTTGTGCCCCGGTCCGGGAAGATCCCACATGCCGTGGAGCGGCTGGGCCCGTGAGCCATGGCCGCTGAGCCTGCGCGTCCGGAGCCTGTGCCCCGCAACGGGAGAGGCTACAACAGTGAGAGGCCCGCGTACCGGGAAAAAAAAAAAAAAGAAAAATTGTGTTTTGTTATGTTTGCTTTTGGCTACCCATGCATTTCCCCTCTCTATCTTTTATTGGAATAACAGCTTCTTCATTGGATACAGTTGGGGGCTATTGCGTTTACTGCATGCTGAACAAATAACCTTGGTTAGTTTATTCAGATGTACTTCTCCTGGAATTTGTATTTGAGTAGATTGCATTTTGTAGTGAAGCTCTGATTAAATTGTCCCCACTATAAGGCTTGCTACAGATATATTGGGGGAGAGCAGAATTGGTAATAAACTCAGGAAGACAGAGCTTGGAGTTAGGAGTCACATTATTAAGGACACATATACCATGAATAGTAGTTTGCAGTGGGCAGCCATCAGGAACTTTTCAACGGGAGAATGACATTCCGATTTATGCTTTAGGGCAAGCAGATCACTCTGCTGCTGTGGAAAAGCTCTGTTGTAAAGTTGAAGAGCTTTTCCATTCCCAGCAGAAGGATCCGTTATGATGCAGAATAATCTAAGCCAGAAAGGGTAAGAAACTTCAGTCAAGCAGTAATGATGAAGAGGTAATAGAATGATGTTTAGAGAGTAAAAGCCATGACAGATAAGAAGGAAAAAGTGAAATGGAGGGTGTGGGAAAGACAGTTCTAAAGGTTCTAGTCTGGGTGACTGTGTTTATGGTAGGAAATGCACAGGGAAGAGTGGTAGGAACTAATGGTTTACTTTTTAGGCATGTGAAGTTGAAGGTGTCCCTGGAAAATTTAGGTGAAGTTGTAAAATGAATAGACCACCAGTAAACAAGAGTAAAATTAAGAAAAACCTTCTGGGGATAGATAGTACCAGGAAATGCCCCAAAGAAAGAGGTAGGCAAGGAGGAGGAGGAAGCAGACAGGAACAAGATGAAGCATCCACAGAAAGGAAATGGTGCAATGCCTCATTACTTTACATACGTCACTCATTGCATGCAGTCCATCTGTGAGTTTACAATGTATAAATTATTCTTCATTGCTTATCTGAAAGAACAAATAGCCGTTAGTACCAATATATGAAATTTAAAGAACTAGACTTTATAGGTTATGTGCTCTTTATGTCTAAATATTTTCTTAAAAGAGAGACAACAGTAAATACCTAGGCTGCCATCATGTACTAAGGAATTTTCTTTATGAAACTTTTGTTCCTGTGAGCTGGTAAAGATTCACCATGAAACATACTTTACAAAAACTCCTCAACTGTCACAATCAACTCAGCTTTGGGAAACTATAATTTTTCCCCAATCCTTAATAGAAGGTAAACATATCTGATCTAACTGCCTATCCTCTACAATTTTGTAAGAAAAGGAGATAATGGGGAGGGGAGAATAATGTATTTATTGGTAGGAGAGCAGTCCAACAAAATTGCCGTGGCTCTCTTTAATAAGAGATAACAAATACCAGTTGCCAAGTAACATGAATGGAGGACTCTCAGTGATAATCAGAACAAGCTGCTGAGTCATGCAGACTTCAAGGTTTTAGGCTGTAATCTCAAACTATATTTGTTTATATATTATTTATTTATAATTTGTTTTTCTTCTATATTACTATATATTTATTTATACTGTGTTTATTAGTACTGACTAGTCTGTGTCCTACCAGGTTAATTAAATACATATTATTAAAGTTGTCTGCAGAAATAAAACGTTCAAATATAGTTTTATTTTGATGTTGTAAATTTATAGTAGATAAGAAAATTATACATGGCTTGATTTTCAACCTTCCTCACTATTTTTCATTCTTCACAATATTAGAAGCGTTATTGCATGTTACAGTAGAATACAAGGGGATGTGTAGAATGGGTTTTGTGCTTCAAAGAAATGGTGACAGCAGTGAGATTTGTGAGTACTCAACCCAGTGGAAAAATGTTTATTTAAAATTTTATTTCTTGAATAAAAAATTACAAAAATTAAAAAAAATTACTTATTGTCTTACTGACTTGTCAGAATGACTATTGTCTGCCAGTCTTTATATGTACTTTATTTTTATAAATTTGTAATAATATATATTTTTGGCATTTATATGTATAT
The DNA here is from genome assembly GCF_008692025.1 of Phocoena sinus. Taxonomy (NCBI): domain Eukaryota; kingdom Metazoa; phylum Chordata; class Mammalia; order Artiodactyla; family Phocoenidae; genus Phocoena; species Phocoena sinus. Next base: position 65,569,089 of record NC_045771.1, on the reverse strand, counting down.
ACATATATATGTGTAACTGAATCTAAAAATCTTAAAAATCATTTGGTAAAAGCTTTTCTAGACATTAAATTATCATATTTTTATCAGAATTTGTCAGCCTAATATTCTTCAAAGTTTTTACAATATTAGGAGAATTTTAAGTGGAAACAATGTAATTTTTAATTTCCTCATGCAGAAATGCTCCTTTTATCCCTCATTAGGAAGGTCTTACTTTATAAACTTTAATTTTTTGTTGTTGTTGTGCTAAAACAGGAAATGCACCAACATATAACAATTTGAAGGGCTGAGTATGAAGCCATTCTATTGCAAACTAAGGAACTGTTCTTTTCTGAAGCTCCTTCAAATCTTTATACAATTGCTCTTACTGTTCCTTCTGTGTAAATGTTGCCACTCTAAAGATATGTTACAACTCACTTCCCTTAGAGTGTGTAATTATTGTACTGTCTCAACAATATTGGTTATCATATACCACAGTGAGCACCAGTCCTTTCTTGTTTTATTTATTTTTATTTTTTGTACAGTATAGCAGTGTTTGAGCTGTTTAATTTGATTTTCAACCCCCAACAGTTTGGTTGCCCTCATTATAAAACACTAAGCAGTTTTAGCTGAGTCATGTCTGCTTTTATTTTGACTCTGATTAGGAAGTCAATAAATATTTAATTTTCCCCTTTTAGACTTCCAAAAATATCTTTACTTCCTTATAATCTCTGTTTCAGTACACTTTTTGTATCTCCTTGCCTCCTCTCATTGTATCTCCAAAGATTTAATTTTCAAATAATTATTGGAAGAAAAATATCAATGCAGAACAAAGATTTTGTTATTAATATTTTATAGTATTTTAGTATTGATTCTAGAGATGCAAAATTACATATACAAATTTACTTTCTCCAGCAAATATTTATGATGCAAAATTGGACACCCGGAAGTTCGTATCACTTAAATCCTGCTCACAAGGAGCTTAGAGGATACTTAGGAAGAAGTGCACTCAAATGAGTAATTATACACCAAGTGCCATAAGGGAAGTACAGATAAATGGCAGTTTAAAGCAAGATCAGGAGAGTTTTTAAAACAAAGGTATTTTTGGGGTTGGTTCTTAAAAGACAAAGATTTATCTACTCGGAAAAGAGGATTTGGAGGTATCATCCTCTCTTTTCTTGTGGACTACAGTGGCCTCCTAACTGGTCTTCCCTCTTCCATTTTTGCCCTCCATATAGCAGTCCCAGTGATCATGCATGCTTTTGCTTAAAATACTCCAAGGGCTTCCCTTTTCCTGTAGACTAAAAGCATAACCATTTACAGTGGACTGCAGGGCCCTACACGATTGGTTAATCATCCATCTTTCTGATGTAATCTCTTATCTCTTTCTATGTTGCTCAACGAAGTTCCGGGCACACTGGCCTTTATGTTGTTCAAACACATCACTTCAGGCCTTTGCACTTTGTTATTCCCTCGGCCTAGAAAGCCTGCCTTTGGATCTATGGGGAATTGGGTGCATTTGGTAATTCTGGTCAGTGCTCCACTGTCACCTGTTCAAAGAGCCTTTCCCTGACCATCCAATCTGTCTCCTCACCCTGAATTACTATTGATATTTGGTAAATCACTCAATTTAATGTTTTTCATTGCACTTATTGCTATATAACTTCTTGCTTCTTGTATGATTTACCTCACTAGACTATAGCAATAACAACAGCTAACATTTATTGACAGCTTATTATTTTCGGTACTTAGTCTGTTACTTACTACTCAGTGCTAAGTATTAACTCATTTAGTCTTCAGAGCAACAGTGGTTCATTATATTATTATCTGAATTTTACAGGTAATGAAGCCCAGTCACAAAAGACTTAAAGACTCCAAGTGAGTGATAGAATTAAGATGTGAATAAAGGCAGCTTGACTCCAGAGCCTGTGAATTTACCCACAGCTCTGTGACACACTCTAGTCTCCACACTGTCTTCTTTATCAATGTCTAAGAAAGAGCATGTCCCATTGTCTGCACTCGAATAATTGTTAAAAGTTTAAAAAGACACGCTAGGCCTTGAATAGTATGTGTGGGCATACATGGCTTGTGTAGAAGCTGAAGGGAAGACGTTTTCCCAGCAGTGAATAATACCAAGAGGCTCTCAGTAAAAACAATCGTGGGATGTACAGGGAATATTGAATACCTTAGAAATAGAAATCTAGTCAGTAGATTTGGGCCAGACTACAGAATGACACATGCCAGATAAAATTAAGCAGTTGAAAAACAGTTGAGGTATTTCAGTGGGAGAGTAACTATCAAATTTCTGTTTTAAGATTAACATGGCAGAATCATCAAGAAAGAACAGTAGAATACTAAAGGTGGCTGCATCATGACTGCAGTAATACAGGCAAGAGATATTGATGACAAATACACTGGGCTTATAGAAATCATTGGGAAGGATTAGATGCAAAAGATTGTTCATAGGTCAAATAAAAACTTGTAGGATGGTGGTGTCATTAAAAAAGAGGGTGGAAAGTGCGAGGAGTTCCCATATACCCCGTCGCCCTCACAAACGCACAGTCACCCCCGCTATCAACATTGCCCACCAGGAGTGGTACATTCGTTACCATTGATGAACCTACATTGACATGTCATAATCACCCGAAGTCCATATAGTTCATTTAGGGCTACGTTAGGATTCATTCTTTTTGTAAATTCTGTGTTTTGATAAATGTGTAATGATATGCATCTATCTTTATAGTATCACACAGAGTATTTTCACTGCCCTAAATATCTTGTGTTCCGCCTGTCCTAACCTGTGGCAACCACCAATCTTTTTACTGTCTCCATAATTTTGCCTTTTCTAGAATGTCATATGGTTGCAATCATACAGTATGTACCCTTTTCACATTGGCTTCTTTCATTAAGTAATGTGAATTTAAATCTTCTCTGTGTCTTTTCGTGGCTTAATAGCTCGTTTCTTTTTAACAGTGAGTAATATTCCATTGTCTGGATGTACCACATTTTATTTATGTATTCACCTACTGAAGGACATTTTTATTGTGTCCAGATTTTGACAATTATGAATAAAGATGCCATAAACATCTGTCTGTGGGTTTTTGTGTGAACCTAAGTTTTCAACCCCTTTGGGTAAAAATACTAAGGAGTTGATTACTGGATCATATGGTAAGAGTTTGTTTAGTTTTTTAAGAAACAGGCAAACTGTCATTCAAAGTAAATGAATCGTTTTTCATTCCCATCAGCAATGAGTAAGAGTTACTCTCCTTCCACATTCTCACTAGAAATTAGCATTGTCATTGTCGGTGTTTTGGATTTTAGCCATTCAAATAGGTGTGTAGCGGTATTCGGCTGTTATTTAAATTTGTAATTTCCTAAGGACTTGTGATGTGGAGCATCTTTTCATATGCTTATTTGCCATCTGTGTCTTTGGTGAGGTCTTTGGCTCATTTTTTAATCAGGTTTTTAATTCTTAATGTTGAACTTTAAGAGGTATTTGTGTATTTTGGATAATAGTTCTTTATCAACAGTGTCTTTTGAAAATATTTTCTCCCTGTCTGTGACTTGTATTATTTTCTTCACATTGTCTTTCACAGAGCAGACATTTTTTATTTTAATGCAGTTCAGCTTATCAATTATTTCATTCATGGATTGTGCCTTTGATGTTGTATCTAAAAAATTATCACTACACCCAAGGTCATCTACATTTTCTCCTATGTTATCTTCTAGGAGTTTTATAGTTTTGTGTTTTGCATTTATATCTGTGATCCATTTTGAGTTCATTTTGGGGAAGGGTGTAAGGTCTGTGTCTAGATTCTTTTTTTTTTATGTGAATATCCCGGCAACATTTGTTGAAAAGACTGTCTTTTCTCCATTGTATTGTTTGCTTCAGTTTCAAAAGCAGCCGTTATACAACTTCAACTGTGTTGCTCTCAGGAAGTATGGGTCAGTCCAGTGTTCCCTACTCCTTTTATGTTTTGATGAACCCAGAAATTTAAAATTTAACATTTTCTAATGCTTAAGTATTGGTGATTAATTTAAAATTTATATAAACTGTTTAGAGCCAAGCAGGTAACTCTTGGCACTAACATGCCCTGAGGGCCACCAGTTTGTAGCCATTGCATTGTGTGGATGGTTGGTGACAAAATAAAGATTAGCAAGCATATATAGTTTGTTTAATGTTTTAATTTTTGTCAGCTGGGTGTGGAGGGAGGGAGATACCAAAGAAAGGTATTTAATATATTGGTTTGCAAGTAACAAAAGTCAGACTACAGTAGTTTTTGTTTGTTTGTTTTTTAATAAGTATTCTCTAGCATCCAGAGAGTTCTTTGGCTGAAAAAATATATTAAGGTCTCAGGTGCCTTTTGCTTTTTTACTTCACCGTTCATAGCATTTTTTTGTAAGGTCACAGCAATTGCAAGACAGCTAGCTGCTGCACCTCTAGACTGAACAACCACGTTCCAGGCAGAAAGTGGGAGTCACAAAGAAAGAAAACTTACTTCTCCTTGCAAGGTTTTACCTTTCTTTTTTTTTGGCTGCATTGGGTCTTTGTTGCCTTGCGCGGGCTTTCTCTAGTTGCTGTGAGTGGGGGCTACTGTTCTTTGCGGTGTGCGGGCTTCTCATTGTGGTGGCTTCTCTTGTTGCAGAGCACAGCACAGGCTCTACGTGGGCTTCAGTAGTTGCAGCACGCGGGCTCAGTAGTCGCAGCACGCAGGCCCTAGAGCGTGCGGGCTTCAGTAGTGGTGGCGCGTGGGCTCAGGAGTTGCAGCACACGGGCTCTAGGGTGTGCAGGATCAGTAGTTGTGGCTTGTGGGCTTTAGAGCGCAGGCTCAGTAGTTGTCACACATGGGCCCAGTTGTTCCGCGGCATGTGGGATCCTCCCAGACCAGGGGTAGAATCCGTGTCCCCTGCATTCGCAGGCAGATTCTTAACCACTGCACCACCAGGGAAGTCCCCTGCCTTTCTTTTTAATGAGGGAATCTTTCCCTCAGGGTTTTCTGGCTATATTTGTTTGGCCACAGCCCTGTAGCATGGCTATTCATGTCTGCAAGGGAGAATACACAGTGGAGTGATTTGGTTTGCTTGTCTCTATTACAGTGGAGGGTAAGAAAGAGTAGGGTTAATGATGGCTTTTGTATGGTTGGTCCAGTGTCTGTCACAGTGTAGAGGTGGGAGAAGAGTGAATATAAATAATAAACAAAACATTCTACAATGTGATGAAGGATCTGTTGGGGAAGGAACAATTGAACATTCAAAATAAAAGGAAATAATAAGTAAAACAAGTTATTTTTTGAGAAGAGAGAAATTAATGTATTAATATGCAGAGATACTCCGTCATGGATAAACCTCTTTAAAGGAAATTACTTCAGATTGAAATTGGAATGACATCGAGGGGAAAGCAGAAAAACGTTTCCAAGGTTTAGTGAAAGTTGAATTAATTAAAGATTACAAATTAACACATTTGAATTTTGAGAGAGATTTTTTGTGCTTGTTGTTTCTTCTTTGTTTTGTTTTGTTTTGTAGAGCAAAAGATTAGCGAATTACGTTCTTCGTTAAGGCTTGGCAAACCGATAGCAACTGTATGTGAAGTTCAGTTCAGGGTAGGATATATTAAATGTTTGGGATATGATATAAAATATAGAAACTAGATGAGTGAATTTAAAGTACTTATTAGAACATTATTTTAATAATCATGAATATGGAAGAAATAAAAGCAATTAGGGGCACATAATGTGCCAAAGGAATAGGAGATATTTGAGGGACAGGATTAAAACAGTGAAGAAAAAGAGCAGGTAAAAGTGGGAATGAGTAGATGGAATCAGAGATAATATTTCACACACTGTGAAATACTGCATATCATGAAAGACCTCCTTATACAAAATGTAAATGCTCAATAAAAAACATTGTAAGTAGGGGTGAGCTCACAAGAATGAAAAGGAAATTTGAAGGGCCAGAAATAAAATGATACTGCAATCCAGAGTCGTGAACCCTACAGTGAAGGGTAGTATACAAACTTAATAATCAGGGAACTTGGATTTTTGTAAGAAGCTGAGGACAGGAGAAAAGGCAATGGAAGTAGAAGGGGTAGGCAATTGGAATTGAGACTTCCCACATAAAGTTCAGACATGCGAAAAGCTATAAACCCTTGCAAAAAGAGGGGTATAATCATAGGTCTCTATTTCATATATTTAAAGTTCAAAATTGTACTACCTAAATAATGTGAGAAGTTAATTTATAGCAGTCTCTTTTGAGTTCCTTGAAGTACTTGGCAAAAGTCACCACAAACCCAGAATTTACAGTATTCCTATAGTCTGAATATTTGCTCACAATATTCTGTTTGCAATATACACATAAAAATTGACTAAGGCTCAAGAGACACTACAGACGTTATTATTCACTACATGAAATTGGCCCCGATCTATAAAAGTATGTTTAGAATGATTGAAAAATGCAATATGGAGTGAAAACTTCTGAAAACAGAAACAGTTACTATCCAAGAGGAAGAGGGATATTTGAAAGGGAAGGAGGTAAACCTAGAAACAAACAAAAATAGTAATAATTGAAATTAAGAATTCAGTGGATTAATTAAGAGCAGATTAGGTATGGATGAATAAAGAATTAGTTAACTGGAAGAAGGTGAAGAAATTAAATTTAATGGAGCAAAAGGAGTTGGAAATTATGGAAGAGGTTAAGGAAATTGGAAGGAAAAAAGAGTTGATCTAACCTATATCTAATTGGAATTTCATATGGCAGTATTTGAAGAAATATTGGTTGGAAATTTTCCAGAATTGATGAAAGATGTATCTCCTAAGATTCAGGAAGCACTAAAGAACCCCAGTCAGAATAGAATAAATACATATATATGGGTTTCTGGAAGGAATAACAAACAAATATTAACAATAGCTTTCTTTAGCAAGATTAGGGAGAGAGCTTGGTTTCAGAGGAGGAGGTCTTGACTTTTATTTTGTAACTTTCTGTGCAATTTAAATTTGTTAATGCTGTAATTTTCAGTCAACAGGGATTTTTAAAACTTCTTTATCTTTAAAAAAATTATATACTTTATAAAAAAAGAACAGGTAACAAATGGGTAGTTACGGCCTATATTAATTAACTGATAAACCGAAGGAGGAATTGTGTTTTGCATTTTGTAGTTCATTTGGATTCTCCTAAAGGGATATTTTAATTGCATCTTCAATATGGAAAGACAAACATTTCCTCTTTGCAAATATACAGGTATATCTAATTAAGTAGGCAATATTGCCTTGACACTTCTTGACTATGGTATTTATTGTATAATAGCCATGACAAATCAGCAGATGCAGCTAGTTCCCCACCTGTCTGTCTTCTCTAACTCACTAGCTGTTTGACTTCTAACTGCCCAGTTCTGTATTTATTTGTCTGAGGGCCTCCTCTGGCCACTGAAGTCTGCTTTCTCTGCCTGTGGAGGAGGTCAAACATGCTTAATGTTCTTGCAGTAGCCCTCAAACAACAGTCAGTGAGGACTGGTGTACAAATACCCCAGTTGCCCCTCAGCAGATGACAGTGAACCAGTAATTCTGTATTGGCTCTCCGAGTTTCCCTAGTGAGTTTAAGCTTCAGTTGCTTTGTGTGACAGCTAGTTTAACCATGTGTCCTTTATTGGCTCCCCCACCCCCCATTCTGTGTCTCACTTTCCCATCCCTCTACTAATGTTTCCTTTACGAGGAAATAAAAGATGAACACTCAAATCATTATGTTACAGTTTGATTATGCAGGAACCATAACTAAAACAAAAGTAGCTTCTTTTAAATTTTCATAATCAAGATTTCAATGAAATAGATGTTCCCCAGTCATTAAAGTGGAAAAACTTATATAATTTAATCATTCGTTATGGAAAAGTATCTCAAATACTTTGTAATATTTCAAAGAAGTCCCTCTTACTGCAGAAATCATTCCCTCTCCTTTTCTTTCTTTCTTTCTTTTTTTTTTTTTTGTGGTATGCGGGCCTCTCACTGTTGTGGCCTCTCCCGTTGCGGAGCACAGGCTCCGGACGCGCAGGCTCAGCGGCCATGGCTCACAGGCCCAGCCACTCCGCGGCATGTGGGATCCCCCTGGACCAGGGCACAAACCCGCGTCCCCTGCATCGGCAGGCGGTCTCAACCACTGTGCCACCAGGGAAGCCCCCCTCTCCTTTTCTGTAGCCACATGTGCCACAGCAAAACATTTCATGGCAGAAATATCTATAAGTCTAATTAAGTAGGAGAGAATCACATAATTTTACATGTGTATTTTATTTTACATGTATAAAATAAAATAAGATCTTAAGGCCTTTTTAAAGGCCATTATTAAAGCAGTTTCTGCCCTCAAATTTATTTAAGACCTTTGGCTAATTTAGGTGATGAATATTGCTCGGTCAAGTTTGAAGGTTTCAACAAAACAGACCTGGATAGTGATTTCTCTCATCCCTGTTGCTTAAAGGTCATTACTTTTCTTCTTTCCTAAATAATATTTACAGTTCATTTGGGAAGCTACTAGAAGTACAGAAAAGTAATGACTGCTTTTTCCAGAGTACTTATGTGTGTATGTGTGTGTGTGTTTAATTAAGAGCTTTCTTTATCTTCTGCAATAAAGACATCAAACACCCATCTCTAAAAATATTTTTTCATGTTGATTCCTAACATTGGGCTGATCATTTGTTGTGACAGTCTGGCAGATGATTATAACTATGGCAGATGGCCTCAGACTTTTTAATCAGAAAATCCAAACTGAAGGTTCTGGATTTTCCTTAAATCTTATCCTAAAGTATGAAGTGCTACAGAACAGATGGGAACATTCATACTTGCTGGAAAAAAAAAAATTTCTCCAGTAAATGCTTATAAATTACATTACATCCTGGAATCTGTAACTGTGGTCCTTAGCCAAGGGTGATTTTGCCCTCCCAGGAACGCTTGTCGATGATGTCTGCAAACATTTTTTATTATCATGACTTGGAGCAGTAGAGAGAATGGTCCTACTGGCATCTGGTGAATTGAGGCCAAGAGGTGTGCTCAGCATCCTACAGTACGGGGGAAAGCCACCTGCAACAAAGAATGTGTATGTAGAGTAGAACTTGGGAAACTCTGGTCTATATGTTAGGATAATTTGCACATGTTTATTTTAATTTACAGCTACTTAAGATATTCAAATATTATTTTCGCCGTAAATTTTTAGAGGTAGAACCCTTTACCAACTGGATTTCAAAACAGAGAAGAGGAATTGTCTTGTTTTCATTGTAGAGCCAAATCATTTTGTTGTTTATTTGTTAGTATCTCAAACAGATGTTCAATAAATACACAAGTAAGAGTAACATGTGACCTGGCAGGTCTTTCTTATTTAGGATCAACCCAGGTTTTGACAATATCTATTTCACTTGTAGCATACACATTAACCATGTATGGAATAAAATGGACTCTGGGAAAAGGCTGTTAAAGTGGATTTTTACATGGGAATGCAGGTTGCAGAATGACCTTCTTTTTCTTTATCTCCTTGTAGAGTGCTTTATACAGCATTTGCTTCTACTGTCTCTTACCTAGCACCCATGTTTTGATTCTCTATCCAGGATATCTTATTGCTACATAATGTTCCCCAGGAAATTAAAGCTCTCATTGTATTAATTATCCATTGCTGTCTAAAAAAATTACTAAGACACCTCACCTAGTGGCTTAAAACAATAAACATTTATTATTTCACAGTTTCTGTCAGGTCAAAAATTCGGGGAATGGGTTAACTGGATGCTTCTGGAACAGGATCTCCTTAAGATTGAAGTCAAGATGTTTGTAGAACTACAGCCATCTGAAGGCTTGACTGGTGCAAGAGAATCCACTTCTAAGGTGGCTCACTTGCATGCCCAGCGTGTTAGAGCTGGCTGTTGGCTGGAGACCTCAGTTTCTTACCACATGGACCTCTGTATAGGGCTGCTTGAATATCCTCAAAACATGGCAGCTGGCTTCCACCAAAACTAGTGATCCAAGAGAAAGCAAGGCAGAAACCAGAATATTTTTTATGACCTAGTCACAAAAGTCATACACTATCATTTCCACAATATCTGATTGGTTACAAAGATCAGCCTTATTCACTATGGGAGGAAACTGTATAAGACACAGAACCCAGGGGGTACAAACCACTGGGGGCACCTGTGATTCTGGTTTCCACACTTTTGATATACTCAATAAAATATTTTACTATAATTAGCCAAAGTTTTTACTTCTGTATGTAACAGTATGTTCATGAATTATTTAGTTGTGTTTTATATTAATTCTGCAGCCCATTGACTGATGACTTGAAAAGGAAGAAGACTAGAAGTAGAGAAATCAATAAGCAAGTTAATATAATGATTCAGTCAAAGGAGGATGAGGGCTAGGCTTATGGAAGCAGAAATAAACACAGAGTGGGAAAAGAATGGGGAAATGCTAGGATGAGTGCATAAACTTTGGATGTCAATTAGAGGCATATACTGCAGATGATTCTGAGAATTTTTACCTCTTCTTGTAGATAGAACATGACCTTAAGTAAGATAGCAAAACACCCAGGTAAAGAGTACTTTTAGGTAATGAACCTAGTTTTAATCTTCTTGGCTTTGATATGTCAAAAAGAAATTCACACAAAAATATCCAGGAAGGAGTTGGAAACTTGGATCTGTTATATGGGAGAGGGCACCTAATAAGAGATCTTGTCTGGGAATTAACTGCTAAATAGGTATAGTTAACATGGATAAAGTTGAGAGGGGTGTGTGGGGGGTGGAACATTAACATGGAGCAGAAGTGGATATTTCTTAAAGTTGGATGAAATACTTTTTGGTAGTACGTTATAGAATTGATGGAGTAAACACTATTTTCCAGTTAAAGTAACTTGGTATAGTGAAAAGGACATCCCATTGTGTCAAACCTATCTCTGGTACTAACTAGCAGATAGATCTTTGGCAAATCATTCAATTTCTCTTATCCTTACATTTCACATCTATTAGAGACTTAGGAAATCTCTGTAGTACATCTAGGTCAAAAAGTTAATGACACTTATGATGTTTACATTTGTTTTATGTGAATATTAATATTCTTCATAGGATTGGTATAAGAACAAAATAAGATAATGCATGTAAAACTGCTTTATAAATTATGATTAATGCAGAATCTGCATGATGTCTAAAAATTAGTAAGGATATTATATATTTTGTTTGTGTATATAGTTGGTAGAATCATTGGGTATATTTCTCAGTGTATGATTTCAATGTGACAGTTTCTGTTCACATGAGAGTAGTTTCTAAAAAATCGATATGCAGTTATTCTCTTTTAATCGTCTCTAAGCATAAGGCTCAAATTGTGATCTCTGAATATGAATATCATTCTTTATAATTTTAAAAGTATTTAATTAGTTTTTAAAGGTACTGTCCATTTATTTTGATCTCCTCAAAAATAGGGACTTGGTTATATTGAGCTTTATTTTTGTTGGCACTATTAACCACATACAAATCATTAAAAATAGATGTGAGGGCTTCCCTGGTGGCGCAGTGGTTGCGAGTCCGCCTGCCGATGCAGGGGATACGGGTTCGTGCCCCGGTCTGGGAAGATCCCACATGCCGTGGAGCGGCTAGGCCCGTGAGCCATGGCCGCTGCCCCTGCGCATCTGGAGCCTGTGCTCCTCAACGGGAGAGGCCACAGCAGTGAGAGGCCCGCGTACTGCAAAAAAAAAAAAATAGACGTGAAACTATAACTACCCATCAAATAAGTGTTACAACTTGGTTAGTCATAACTAAAGCATTATCTAGTGAGTAATAATGAATGGCTTTATGTTTGAATCAAGTGTTAAACTGTATGATGAAGATGCTTTTGTCTTTTAGGGACTCCTTGGAATCTATTTAGTGGTTTATCTTTTCCAAAGCCCCATCTAGAAACTGACACCTGAAGTCTGTTAATGTATCTACTGCACAGAGAAGGGTTTTTATTGTTGTAGGAGCAGATGCAATTTTAACAGCTTCCATTGTGTGATATATTCAGAATGATAATAGAAAAAATATACCAGGTTCAAAAGGAAACCAAGCCACAATTCCCATACCAGTTATTTCATTCCTGTTAAATATTAATTTAATATAGATTTGCTGAATTCGACTTCAGTAATGCCTTCCTTGCATCCATGGACTTTAAGTGGTAGGGGATTCTATAGGACTGTTTACCCAAGATGAGCATTGGAAATTTAGAAGACACATAAATAGGTAAGATCTAGGAATCATCTTCTCCATTCCCTACTTTGAGTCCTCAGTAAGGGAGATGATCTACCCATGTAGGTAGACTTTGAATCATATTAGAATACACTACATCATAGATGCTGGCCACAGTTGGCTTAAGGCTACAAGTTAAAGTGTGTGTGTGTGTAATTAATTTACATTTGTAACAGCTTTTGTTGTACCATTATAGCACAATGATGGTCTTTCCTGTGAGTTTATTGGGTCTGTTGGCTTTAATATTCTCTGTGTTTTGGGAACTGTGAGGTTTATCTTTACTGAATTTTGGTCTCCTGGTGGAAAAAAAGTTGAAAATGTTATTAAATGGCATAAAATGTCCCCTTCTGCTGGTAGAGACAGCTATAACTTGGCATCCTCTCAAGGAAATGGGCTTTTCAGAAATTGAGGTGAGCGATGTATGTTACTTTTTGTATTTCTCTCTTTGCATGTTATCTCTTGTGATTTGCTGCCATGCAAAATAAGCATCGCTTTCCGTTCTGTTCTTGAAAATGATAAATTCTATCTTTTAATGCTTTCATAACAACTAATATATACAGAATGAATGCCTAAATGAACAAATGTAGGATGGTTAGACTTCTTGATGCTAAATCAACTGCAGCATCTATAGCAGTGTTTCAAAGGTAATAGTCGTTGCCACTGATGGCTGAAATGCCTTAAATTTAAACTGGGCCTGATTGGAGAGAACCACTAATAATTGGAGTTTCACAGTTTTTTTTTTTTTTAGCTATGGAATACTTTCAAACTCTCCAGCGTTAGGACTTGTAAATGAAAACAATTGTATTAATTGTTAGGATGTGTCTTTGGCTCTTTTAGAACACTTCTATAATGTTTCATCAGTTCATTCAATAGATATAATGTCTATGTTTTCAGAAGCTGATGTTTAAAAATTTTACAAATTGGGTGTGAAGAATGGAATAATAAAACCCCATGTTTTATGAAACATAAGCAAACATTAAAACAGAAGAATCCAAAAGAGACAAACATGATGTAGTTCTTCACCCAGCATAATATGAATTCAAAGTAGGTTCTATATAAAGTCATAAAACAGAAAATGAGATCTGATTATAATGGACCACCCACTCTATTAGCAAATAAGGTTGTGAATAGTGACCAGATAATAAAGGGAAGGTTTTTTTAAATTTTCTTTTTCTCTCTAGGGAATTCTGAAAAGTTATAAAGCCTTCAACGTTTTCCTTACAGGCACTGTAGTCTCAGCAGCTTGATGTGTTTCATTATTGGGACTGATTTTTCATATGCAGATTCAGTCTCAGGGGCAGAATTACATACATGAGGTTAGAACAGCTTCTTCTACAAATTTGTTCGCTGCCCTGGGGGAGAAAATGAAACATATGCCCTAACGGTCATGTTTCAGATCTTTGCTCGTCTACAAAGAGGCAGTTCCCCCCCCCCACCCCCCGCATAGAACCTATCCAGAGAATCATTTTCAGTTTGCTTCATTGAAATCGCAGTTCCCTTGAGCCAGTCATGCCTTAGGAAACATCTGCTTCACCATCAGAAGAGGTCTACAAAGGAAGCCTACTCCACTTATCTTACCTTTTAAAAGAATTTCGGGTCTCATTTATTTTACTTACCAAATGTATATTTATAATTACAGTAGTGAGGACATTTTGGGGGAATATATGTAAATATTTCATTATTTGAATGTTCATAGTTATTTTTATTAATTTATGGAACACTTAATTTGATTCTTTTCTGCTTTTTTTAAATTGTTGTAAAATATATGTAACAAAATTTACCATTTTCAAGTGTACCTTTCTGTGGCGTTATTTTCACCTTGTTGTGTAACCAGTACTATCCTCCATCTCCAGAACATTTTTCATCTTGTAACGCTGAAACACTGTACCCGTTAAAGAATAGCTCCTCATTACCTCCTCCCTGCCAGGCCCTGGAAACTACCATTCTACTTTCTGTCTCTATGAACTTGACTACTGCAGGTACTTCATATAAGTCAAATCACGCAGTATTTGTCCTTTTGTGGCTAGCTTATTTCACTTAGAATAATGTCTTCAAGGTTTGTCCATGTTGTATCATGTGTCAAAATGGCCTTCTTTTTCAAAGTTGAATAACATTCTGTTCTAGGTATATAGCACATTTTATTTATTCACTCATCAATCAGTGGACACTTAGGTTGCTTCTACTTTTTTGGCTATTGTGAATAATCCTGCTGAGAACATGAGCATACAGCTGTCTCTTCAAGAATCTACTTTCATTTCTTTTTATTTTTTTAATTTTTATTGGAGTATCGTTGATTTACAATGTTGTGTTAGTTTCAGATGTACAGAAAAGTGAATCAGTTATACATATACATATATCCACTCTTTTTAGGTTCTGTTCCCACATAGACCATTACAGAGTATTGAGCAGAGTTCCCTGTGGTGTACAGTAGGTCCTTATTAGTTACCTATTTTATATATAGTAATGTGTAAACAAATAAACTTATTTACTTTCATTTCTTTGAGGTATATACCCAACTAGAATCGCTGATCATATGGCAATTCTATTTTTAGATTTTTAAGGAACCACCATACTGTATCTCACAGCAACTGTACCATTTTACATTCTGTCAACAGTACACAAGGGTTCCATGGATGGACCTGGAGATTACCATACTAAGTGATGTAAGTCAGACAGAGAAAGACAAATATCATATGATATTGCTTATATGCAGAATCTAAAAAAAACCAAACAAATGAACTTACTTACAAAACAGAAACAGACTCACAGACTTGGAGAATGAACTTATGGTTACAGGGGAAAGTCTGGGGGGGCGGGGATAGAATGGGAGTTTGGGATTGACATGTTCCCACTGTTACATTTAAAATAGACAACCAACAAGACCTACTGTGTAGCACAGGGAACTATGCTCAATATTCTGTAATAACCTAAGTGGGAAAAGAATTTGAAAAAGAATAAATACATGTATATGTATAACTGAATCACTTTGCTGTACACCTGAAACTAACACAACATTATTAATCAACTGTACTCCAATATAAAATTTAAAATTAAAAAATAAAAGCCAAAACCTTTGAAAAGTGAAAGGGTGGGAAGCACATACACACAGATAAATACACACACATATAATGAGTGATCCAAATGTTTTGTGCAATATTTGGCAGTGTTTCATGTAATACTTCTGTGTTTCCAAATATTAAATGGAAATATAAAAAAATCATAGTAAAACAAGTTATCATTTCTAAAAAGATGATGCTAAATCTAGAGTAGTAATAAAGCATATGTTTCAAGTTAAAAAAAAACAGTACACATGGGTTCCAATTTTTCACATATTTGTATAATACTTGTTATTTTCTGATTGTTTTCTTTTAACTAAAAGCTATTCTAATGGGTGTGCTGATTCCCATTTTTTGTTAAAGGTAATAGTGCATTAAAGTCTTTTACTTATATATATATATATATTTTACATCTTTATTGGAGTATGATTGCTTTACAATACTGTGTTAGTTTCTGCTTTATAACAAAGTGCATCAGTTATACATATACATATGTTCCCATATCTCTTCCCTCTTGCGTCTCCCTCCCTCCCACCCTCCCTATCCCACACCTCTAGGTGGTCACAGAGCACCGAGCTGATCTCCCTGTGCTATGCGGCTGCTTCCCACTAGCTATCTGTTTTAGGTTCGGTAGTGTATATATGTCCATGCCACTCTCTCGCTTTGTCACAGCTTACCCTTCCCCCTCCCCATATCCTCAAGTCCATTCTCTAGTAGGTCTGTGTGTTTATTCCTGTATTACCCCTAGGTTCTTCATGACACTTTTTTTCCCCTTAAATTCCATATATATGTGTTAGCATACGGTATTTGTCTTTCTCTTTCTGACTTACTTCACTCTGTATGACAGACTCTAGGTCCATCCACCTCATTACCAATAGCTCAATTTTGTTTCTTTTTATGGCTGAGTAATATTCCATTGTGTATATGTGCCACATCTTCTTTATCCATTCATCCTATGATGGACACTTAGGTTGTTTCCATCTCCAGGCTATTGTAAATAGAGCTGCAGTGAACATTTTGGTACATGACTCTTTTTGAATTATGGTTTTCTCAGGATATATGCCCAGTAGTGGGATTGCTGGGTCATATGGTAGTTCTATTTGTAGTTTTTTAAGGAACCTCCATACTGTTCTCGAAAGTGGCTGTACCAGTTCACATTCCCACCAGCAGTGCAAGAGTGTTCCCTTTTCTCCACACCCTCTTAAGCATTTATTGTTTCTAGATTTTTTGATGATGGCCATTCTGACTGGTGTGAGGTGATACCTCATTGTAGTTTTGATTTGCATTTCTCTATTGATTAATGATGTTGAGCATTCTTTCATGTGTTTGTTGGCAGTCTGTATCTCTTCTTTGGAGAAATGTCTGTTTAGGTCTTCTGCCCATTTTTGGATTGGGTTGTTTGTTTTTTTGTTATTGAGCTGCTTGTAAATTTTGTAGATTACTCCTTTGTCAGTTGCTTCATTTGCAAATATTTTCTCCCATTCTGAGGGTTGTCTTTTGGTCCTGTTTATGGTTTCCTTTGCTGTGCAAAAGCTTTTAAGTTTCTTTAGGTCCCATTTGTTTATTTTTGTTTTTATTTCCATTTCTGTAGGAGGTGGGTCGAAAAGGATCTTGCTGTGATTTATGTCATAGAGTGTTCTGCTTATGTTTTCCTCTAAGAGTTTGATAGTTTCTGGCCTTACATTTAGGTCTTTAATCCATTTTGAGCTTATTTTTGTGTATGGTGTTAGGGAGTGATCTAATCTCATACTTTTACATGTACCTGTCCAGTTTTCCCAGCACCAGTTATTGAAGAGGCTGTCCTTTCTCCACTGTACATTCTGCCTCCTTTATCAAAGGTAAGGTGACCATATATGTGTGGGTTTATCTCTGGGCTTTCTATCCTGTTCCATTGATCTATATTTCTGTTTCTGTGCCAGTACCATACTGTCTTGATTACTGTGGCTTTGTAGTATAGTCTGAAGTCAGAGAGCCTGATTCCTCCAGCTCCGTTTAACCTTCTCAAGGTTGCTTCAGCTATTTGGGGTCTTTTGTGTTTCCATACAACTTGTGAAATTTTTTGTTCTGTGAAAAATGCCAGTGGTAGTTTGATAGGGATTGCATTGAATCTGTAGATTGCTTTGGGTAGTGGAGTCATTTTCACAGTGTTGAGTCTTCCAATCCAAGAACATGGTATATCTCTCCATCTATTTGTATCATCTTTAATTTCTTTCATCAGTGTCTTATAATTTTCTGCATACAGGTCTTTTGTCTCCTTAGGTAGGTTTATTCCTAGATATTTTATTCTTTTTGTTGCAATGGTAAATGGGAGTGTTTTCTTGATTTCACTTTCAGACTTTTCATCATTAGTGTATAGGAATGCCAGAGATTTCTGTGCATAAATTTTGTATCCTGCTGCTTTACCAAATTCATTGATTAGCACTAGTAGTTTTCTAGTAGCATCTTTAGGATTCTCTATGTATAGTATCATGTCATCTGCAAACAGTGACAGCTTTACTTCTTCTTTTCCGATTTGGATTCCTTTTATTTCCTTTTCTTCTCTGATTGCTGTGGCTAAAACTTCCAAAACTATGTTGAATAAGAGTGGTGAGAGTTGGCAACCTTGTCTTGTTCCTGATCTTAGTGGAAATGCTTTCAGTTTTCACCATTGAGGCCGATGTTGGCTGTGGGTTTGTCATATATGGCCTCTATTATGTTGAGGAAAGTTCCCTCTATGCCTACTTTCTGCAGGGTTTTTATCCTAAATGGGTGTTGAATTTTGTTGAAAGCTCTTTCTGCATCTGTTGAGATGATCATATGGTTTTTCTCCTTCAGTTTTTTAATATGGTGTATCACGTTGATTGTTTTGCGTATATTGAAGAATCCTTGCATTCCTGGAATAAACCCCACTTGATCATGGTGTATGATCCTTTTAATGTGCTGTTGGATTCTGTTTGCTAGTATTTTGGTGAGGATTTTCGCATCTATGTTCATCAGTGATATTGGCATATAGTTTTCTTTCTTTGTGACATCCTTGTGTGGTTCTGTTATCAGGGTGATGGTGGCCTCGTAGAATGAGTTTGGGAGTGTTCCTCCCTCTGCTATATTTTGGAAGAGTTTGAGAAGGATAGGTGTTAGCCCTTTTGTAAAAGTTTGATAGAATTAGCCTGTGAAGCCATCTGGTCCTGGGCTTTTGTTTGTTGGAAGATTTTTAATCACAGTTTCAATTTCAGTGCTTGTGATTGGTCTGTTCATATTTTCTGTTTCTTCCTGATTCAGCCTTGGTAGGTTGTGCATTTCTAAGAATTTGTCCATTTCTTCCAGGTTGTCCATTTTATTGGCATAGAGTTGCTTGTAGTAATCTCTCATGATCTTTTGTATTTCTGCAATGTCTGTTGTTACTTCTCCTTTTTCATTTCTAATTCTATTGATTTGAGTCTTCTCCCTTTTTTTCTTGGTGAGTCTGGGTAATGGTTTATCAATTTTGTCTTCTCAAAGAACCAGCTGTAGTTTTATTGATCATTGCTATTGTTTTCTTTATTTCTTTTTCATTTATTTCTGATCTGATCTTTATGATTTTTTTCCTTCTGCTAACTTTGGGTTTTTTTGTTCTTCTTTCTCTAACTTCTTTAGGTGTAAGGTTAGGTTGTTTATTTGAGGTGTTTCTTGGGTTAGCACTGTATTGCTATAAACTTCCCTCTTAGAACTGCTTTTGCTGCATCACATAGGTGTTGGGTTGTCATATTTTCATTGTCATTTCTTTCTAGTTATTATTTTGATTTCTTCTTTGATTTCTTCAGTGATCTCCTGGTTATTTAGTAGTGTATTGTTTAGCCTCCATGTGTTTGTATTTTTTACCTATTTTTTCCTGTAATTGATATGTAGTCTCATAGCTTTGTGGTCGGAAAATATACTTGATACAGTTTCAATTTTCTTAAATTTACCAAGGCTTGGTTTGTGAGCCAAGATATGATCTATCCTGGAGACTGTTCCAAGAGCACTTGAGAAGAAAGTGTATTCTGCTGTTTTTGAATGGAATGTCCTATAAATATCAATTAAGTCCATATTGTTTAATGCATGATTTAAAGCTTGTGTTTCCTTATTTATTTTCATTTTGGATGATCTGTCCATTGGTGAAAGTGGGATGTTAAAGTCCCCTACTATGATTGTGTTACTGTCGATTTCCCCTTTTATGGCTGTTAGTATTTGCCTTATGTGTTGAGGTGCTCCTATGATGGGTGCATAAATATTTACAGTTGTTATATCTTCTTGTTGGATCAATCCCTTGATCATTATGTAGTGTCCTTCTTTGTCTGTTGTAATAGTCTGTATTTTAAAGTCTGTTTTGTCTAATATAAGAATTGCTACTCCAGCTTTCTTCTGATTTCCATTTGCATGGAATATCTCTTTCCATCCCCACACTTTCAGTCTGTATGTGTCCCTAGATCTGAAGTGGGTCTCTTGTAGACAGCATATATACGGGTCTTGTTTTTGTATCCATTCAGCCAGTGTGTGTCTTTTGGTTGGAGCATTTAATTAACTTACATTTAGGGTAATTATCGATATATGTGTTCTGTTCCTATTACCATTTTCTTAATTGTTTTGGGTTTGTTATTGTAGGTTTTTTCCTTCTCTTGTGTTTCCTGCCTAGAGAAGATCCTTTAGCATTTGTTGTAAAGCTGGTTTGGTGGTACTGAATTCTCTTAGCTTTTGCTTGTTTGTAAAGCTTTTTTTTGGCCTCTCACTGTTGTGGCCTCTCCCATTGCGGAGTACGGGCTCTGGACGCGCAGGCTCAGTGGCCATGGCTCATGTGCCCAGCCACTCTGCAGCATGTGAGATCTTCCCAGACTGGGGCACGAACCCATGTCCCCTGCATCGGCAGGCGGACTCTCAACCACTGTGCCACCAGGGAAGCCCTGTAAAGCTTTTAATTTCTCCCTCAAATCTGAATGAGATCCTTGCTGGGTAGAGTAATCTTGGTTGTAGGTTTTTCCCTTTCATCACTTTAAATATGTCCTGCCCCTCCCTTCTGGCTTGCAGAGTTTCTGCTGAAAGATCAGCTGTTGTTAACCTTATGGGGATTCCCTTGTGTGTTATTTGTTGTTTTTCCCTTGCTGCTTTTAATATTTTTTCTTTGTATTTAATTTTTGATAATTTGATTAATATGTGTCTTGACGTGTTTCTCCTTGGATTTATCCTATATGGGACTCTGTGCTTCCTGGACTTGGTTAACTATTTCCTTTCTCATATTAGGGAAGTGTTCAACTATAATATCTTCAAATACTTTCTCAGTCGCTTTCTTTTTCTCTTCTACTTCTGCGACCCCTATAATTCGAATGTTGGTGCGTTTAATGTTGTCCCAGAGGTCTCTGAGACTGTCCTCAATTCTTTTCATTCTTTTTTCTTTATTCTGCTCTGCAGTAGTTATTTCCACTATTTTATCTTCCAGGTCACTTATCTGTTCTTCTGTCTCAGTTATTCTGCTATTGATCCCTTCTAGAGAATTTTTAATTTCATTTATTGTGTTCTTCCTCATTGTTTGTTTGCTCTTTAGTTCTTCTAGGTCCTTGTTAAACATTTCTTGTATTTTCTCTATTCTATTTCCAAGATTTTGGATCATCTTTATTATCATTATTCTGAATTCTTTGTCAGGTAGACTGCCTATTTCCTCTTCATTTGTTAGGTCTGGTGGATTTTTGCCTTGCTTCTTCATCTGCTTTGTGTTTTTCTGTCTTCTCATTTTGCTTAACTTACTGTGTTTGGGGTTCGCAGGCTGCAGGTTCGTAGTTCCCATTTTTTTGGTGTCTGTCCCCAGTGGCTAAGATTGCTGCAGTTGGTTGTGTAGGCTTCCTGGTATAGGGGACTGGTGCCTGTGTTCTGGTGGATGTGGCTGGATCTTGTCTTTCTGTTGGGTAGGTCCACTTCTGGTGGTGTGTTTTGGGGTGTCTGTGGTCTTATTATGATTTTAGGCAGCCTCTCTGCTAATGGGTGGGGTTGTGTTCCTGTCTTGCTAGTTGTTTGGCATAGGGTGCCCAGCACTGTAGCTTGCTGGTCGTTGAGTGAAGCTGGGTCTTGGCGTTCAGGTGGAGGTCTGTGGGAGATTTTCGCCATTTAATATTACGTGGAGCTGAGAGGTCTCTTGTGCACCAGTGTGCTGAACTTGGCTCTCGCACCTCAGAGGCACAGCCCTGATGCCTGGCTGGAGCACCAAGAGCCTTTCATCCACAAGGCTCAGAATAAAAGGGAGAAAAGAAAGGAAGGAAGGAAGGAAGGAAGGAAGGAGATACAATAAAATAAAGTAAAAGAAAATAAAACAAAGTTATTAAAATAAAAAATAATTATTAAGAAAGAATTTTTAAAAAGAAAAAAAAACTGTCAGAACCCTAGGACTGTCTGTTTAAATGGTTAAAGCAAAGCTATACAGACAAAATCACACACAGAAGCATACACATACACACTGACAAAAAGAGAAAAAGGGAAAAAATATATATATATCCTTGCTCCTAAGGTCTACCTCTTCAATTTGGGATGATTCCCTGTCTATTCAGGTATTCCACAGATGCAGGGTACATCAAGTTGATTGTGAAGATTTAATCCACTGTTCCTGAGGCTGCTGGGAGAAATTTCCCTCTCTCTTTGTTCGCACAGCTCCTAGGGTTCAGCTTTGGATTTGGACCCGCTTCTGCGTGTAGGTCGCCTGAGGGTGTCTGTTGTTTGCTCAGACAGGATGGGGTTAAAGGAGCAGCTGATTCGTGGCCCTCTGGCTCACTCAGGTCGGGGAAGAGAGGGGTACGGAATGCGGGGTGAACCTGTGGTGGCAGAGGCCTGCGTGACGTTGCAACAGTCTGAGGTGAGCCGTGCGTTCTCCTGGGGAAGTTGTCCCTGGATCACGGGACCCTGGCAGTGGCGGCCTGCACAGGCTCCCGGGAGGGGAGGTGTGGAGAGTGACTTGAGCTCGCACACAGGCTTCTTGGTGGCAGCAGCAGCAGCCTTAGCGTCCCATGCCCGTCTCTGGAGTCCGCGCTTTTAGCCGCGTCTAACGCCCGTCTCTGGAGCTCCTTTAAGAGGCGTTCTAATCCCTCTCCTTGTGCACCAGGAAACAAAGAGGCAAGGAAAAGTCTCTTGCCTCTTAGGTAGGTCCAGACTTTTTCCGCTGTGTTCACGCCGCCAACCCTAGTCGTCTCCCTGGGATCTGACCTCCGAAGCCCGAGCCTCAGCTCCCAGCCCCCGCCCGCCCCTGCAGGTGAGCAGACAAGCCTCTCGGGCTGGTGAGTGCTGGTCGGTACCGATCCTCTGTGCGGGTATCTCTCCGCTTTGCCCTCCGCACCCCTGTTGCTGCGCTCTCCTCGGTGGCACTGAAGCTTCCCCCACTTCACCACCCGCAGTCTCTGCCCGCGAAGGGGCTTCCCTAGTGTGTGGAAACCTTTCCTCCTTCACAGCTCCCTCCCACTGGTACAGGTCCCGTCCCTATTCTTTTGTCACCGTTTTTTCTTTTTTCTTTTGCCCTACCCAGGGCAAAAGGGTATGTGGGTAGTTTCTTGCCTTTTGGGAGGTCTGAGGTCTTCTTCCTGCATTCAGTAGGTGTTCTGTAGGAGTTGTTCTACATGTAGACGTATTTCTGTTGTATGTGTGGGGAGGTAGGTGATCTCCACGTCTTACTCTTCTGCCATCTTGAAGCTCCTCCTATTTGTAGACTTTTTAATGATGGCCATTCTTACCTGTGTGAGGTGATACCTCGTAGTTGTGATTTGCATTTCTCAGACAATTAGTGATGTGGAGCGTCTTTGCATGTGTTTATTGATCATCTGTGTGTCTTCTTGGGAGAAATGTCAATTTAGGTCTTCTGCCCTTTTTTTGAGTGGGTTGTATGTTTTTTTGATATTGAGCTGCGTGATCTGTTTGTGTATTTTGGAACTTAATACCTTGTTTCTCACATAGTTTGCAAATATTTTCTCCCAGCCCATAGGTTGTCTTTTCATTTTGTTTATGGTTTCCTTTGTTATGCAAAGGCTTTTAAATTTAACTGGGTCCCATTTGTTTATTTTTGTTTTTATTTCCATTATTTTAGGAAATGAATCCAAAAAGATATTGCTGCAATTTATATCCTAGAGTGTCCTGCCTATGTTTTCCTCTAGGAGTTTTATAGAATCCAGTCTTACATTTAGGTTTTTAATCCATTTTGAGTTTTTTTTTTTTTTTTTTTGGCGTTACACGGGCCTCTCACTGCTGCGGCCTCTCCCGCTGTGGAGCACAGGCTCCAGATGCGCGGGCCCAGCCACTCCGCGGCATGCGCGATCCTCCAGGACCGAAGCATGAACCCGCGTCCCCCGCATCAGCAGGCAGACTCTCAACCACTGCGCCACCAGGGAAGCCCTTGAGTTTATTTTTGTATATGGCATTAGAGAATGTTCCATTCCATTCTTTGAGGTGTAGCTGTTCAGTTTTCACAGCACCACTTACTGTAGAGACTGTCTTTTCTCTGTTGTATATTCTTGTTTCCTTTGTTATAGATTAATTGACCATAAATGTGTGGGTTTATTTCTGGGCTTTCTATCCTGTTCCATTGATCTGTGTGTCTGGTTTTGTGCCAATACCATACTCTTTTTGATTACTGTAGCTTTGTAGCATAGTCTGAAGTCAGGGAGCCTGATTTCTCCAGCTCCATTCTTCTTTCTTAAGATTGTTTTGGCTATTCAGAGTCTTTATTGTTTCCATACAAATTTTAAAATTTGTTGTTCCTGTTCTGTGAAAAATGCCATTGCTAATTTGATAGGGATTGTATTGAATCTGTAGAATATCTTGGGCAATATGGTTATTTTAATAATATTGATTCTTCCAATCCAGATGGTATATCTTTCCATCTTTTTGTGTCGTCTTCAGTTTCTTTCATCAGCATTATATATGAAACCCATTATTATTGTGATTTGTGATTATTATTAGGTAAACTTGTATTACTTATCATCTCTGGCTACCTGTTTCTGTCTGCACATTTTTGTGAATGGTCTCTTCATGGCATTTGTTCATTTTTCTGTGTGGGTTAGTTTTTTTTTTTTCTGATTAGTAATAAACTTTTTATTATATACCTTACATGCAATTTTTATTCTTAATACCTTTTTATAATTTTGCCATGTAGAAATTCAAAGTCTTAGCAATAGAATTTGGGTATTGAGTTTGTCGCAGTAGCTGTGGCCCATTTTCTAGTTGCCTTTTGTTGTTCTAACCAGGTAATCAGGTGGAACTCTAGGAATTATCCTGAAGTTTAGAACAAAATTCAGAATAGGGCAACGTCAAGTTATCTTTAGTATAGAGATGTTCCATACATGAACATTTTAATCCTTTTAGATGAAGTAAAAAATTTATTTGGATTCAGGAATAAAGCACAGCGTTTTGCTAAAATCCAGTTCCATGAGATGTTCTAAGAATTTTAATTTTCTTACAGTAAGGAAATCTATTTTACTTAACGTTCTTCAGATTTATTTTATCATGGAAATGTTGGGGGGTTTTGATGGCCTTTTGTTTGTTTATTTGTTTTTGTTTATACAGAATAACAAAATTCTGCCAATGCTTGGTCTCTAGTTATTCTTTCGTAATATAACTACCAGGATTTTGGGGAGACTTTAGTGTTATTATTAGAAAGTGGTTGTCCATCATAATTTTAGGTTTATAGTTAGGATTATACTTTAGCACTCATTGGAAATTGAAAAAATAGCCATCATTTACCCTTTTTGAGTCAAAATAAATTCATGTCATTCCTTTTCTTAAAAAAAAAAAAGAAAATTCAAAGTGTTATGAATTCAAATGTGTTTGATTTACCCCCTTTTTGTAAAATTCATCGCTTTCACATTTAGGTCATTACTCACTGTCTATGATGGTTGCTAAATATTTCTTATAATGCTGTTATTGTTTAGTATTGATCTTACATTTAATTGTTAAATTTATGTGGAATTTATTGTATGTTACCATGGACTCTAAGAGAGTGTTTTTTAATGTTGCAAAAATAGTCATCCCTTCATTCTTGACAAACATGTGATAGTGCCTTTATTATATATCAAATTCTTGGGTATGCTGGGTCTTATGTAGACTCTTCCATCTATTTAGCTAATTTTATTGTTGATTCCTGCATAAGTATCAGTGTTAATTATTGTAATTAAAAGAAATACTTCTTTTAAAATGCAATTTGGCCTCATTGCTACATTTCTTCAAATTGTTTGGCTGTTGTTGGACTTCTGTTCTTCAAAGTGAATTTTAGGGTCACATTTCCACACTCTAGGAAAAAATATCACTAGAATTTTGGTTGGAATTGCATATAGTAATCTGATAATAACTGCTTTTGTTATATCAATTCAATATAGATTGAAATTTGATGACTGTCACTTCATTTATCAGTGTTTTAAATGAGCTTTTTTGCATTGGCTGTATTTTTTATTTTTGTATTGAATTATAAATGTACACTTATTTTTTCACATGCCAGACTTTTTTCTCTCTGTATTTATAACATTTTCAGTAGCTTCATATTCTGTCTTGGTTTTATTTTTACTTTTCTAATGAACATTAAAACTAGTTGTTGTGGCCATTTATTCATCTTTATTATTAGAAGTGACTAGAATGCAGTTAGTATGCAAATTTTACCAGGTTGAAAAAATGCCACTGTTGATTTTTTATAATTGTGGAGAAATGGTAAATATATTTATGGGCTTTTAAATTGTAAGTCTGTTTCATAATATTAATTGTGATAACAAATTTTTTTTTTTTTTTTTTTTTTGCGGTACGCGGGCCTCTCACTGCCATGGCCTCTCCCGTTGCGGAGCACAAGCTCCGGACGCGCAGGCTCAGCGGCCATGGCTCACGGGCCTAGCCGCTCCACGGCATGTGGGATCTTCCCGGACCGGGGCAAGAACCCATGTCCCCTGCATCAGCAGGCAGACTCTCAACCACTGCGCCACCAGGGAAGCCCACATATCTTTTAATAGTCAGTATTATTATATGTATCTTTTTGAGCTTTGACAAATTAGCCTGTGAGGGAAAAATTAGAAAGGAAATGTATTATGGGACACTTGTATGAAGAAATTGTCTTTTTTTTTTTAGTCTTTTAAATTTCAAAAAAAAAACTGCAAACATTTTTAACTGTTCTTATATTTATTAGGTAAACTTATAGATATTAATACATTTCTTCCTTTCACATATAACTATTATGTTTGATTTAAAAAATAGAATATATTACAAAAAATGCTGTCTTTCACTGTACCATAAATAATTTTATTTAGCCAAAAGCTTAGTATATTCAGTGGATTTGGAGATAGACTATTAACCCATAAATATTGTCCTTGCTTTAGTATTATTACTTTGCGAAGTGTAAATAAATAGTGACTGTTTTTTAAAATGGAAGTGATGTCATGCATATTTTTCTCAAACTACTGAAAGCTTATAACAAATCATTTAAACCACACAATCGAGAATTATCTGTGATAACCCTATTTAAGATGCATTTCTCACAATGCATTTAGCCCTTGGTGTGGAATAGAGGGGGTTTTAGGAAGATTTGAGTAATGATAAAATTCACACGTCAGATTGAAACTACATTTGTCAATTTCCAACTGATAATATTAGTCCCTTCCTGCAGAACATTGGTAAAATGTGGCTCACTACCAGGACTGACCTTGCTGTTTAAAGTATGCTTTTTTTTTTTTTTTTGGCGGTATGCGGGCCTCTCACTGTTGTGGCCTCACCCGTTGTGGAGCACAAGCGGCCATGGCTCACGGGCCCAGCCGCTCCACGGCATGTGGGATCTTCCCGGACCGGGGCATGAACCCGTGTCCCCTGCATCGGCAGGCGGACTCTCAACCACTGCGCCACCAGGGAAGCCCCTAAAGTATGCTTTTGATTCTAGAAAAACAGAAAACATACTCTGTAGTTTCTTGTAAGTAATAATTTCATTAACATTAAATATTGAGCAAACCTAAGATTAAACCAGATTATTGAAATTGCAGTTAAAATACAATTCTTGAAATGTTATTATTCATGTTAGCAAAATAAATATTTGATTTGGCTCTGAGTGTAACATTAATTATTAAAATACCAATCACTTAAAATTAACTGTGATCTAACTTTGATCCCTTGGGAATAATAAAATATAATTCAAATAAGTGATTATAAAATAATTTTATAAAAGTATTATAACAATTTGATGTTATTTTTTTCTTCAAGTATTTTTTAAGTCTTTTAAATATACATAAACATCACAGAATTGTCAGTTCAATATGTGAAAGAAGAACAAACACATGTGGAATAGTGGTATGAATGTTTCAATCACAACAGTTGACAGTCAACTTCTAACATACGTCTTTAGACATATCTCAGTATTTCGTATTAGCATGAAATGCAATAGTGACAAGGAATTACAGATTAAGATTAGAGTAATATAAA
The DNA here is from genome assembly GCF_008692025.1 of Phocoena sinus. Taxonomy (NCBI): domain Eukaryota; kingdom Metazoa; phylum Chordata; class Mammalia; order Artiodactyla; family Phocoenidae; genus Phocoena; species Phocoena sinus. Next base: position 65,541,426 of record NC_045771.1, on the reverse strand, counting down.
TGAAATCCAGTTTTCAAAAATGTTGCTTGTTTACATTATTTAACTTTTAAGATGCTTGAAATTAATGATTGCTGTATATTGCAAGTAATTATAAAAGTGCTTTTAGATTAAAGTTAGGAGGATTCATTGAAATATTTCTCATTAAGAATTAAACACCTGGTGAACAAAACTAAATTTGCAACTATTTATTGGGTATAAGTAAATCAACTGGATATAAATAAATAGAAATATTTATTTTACATAAATAAATAGAAAACTACATGTAGTACTTTATAAGTAGTAGGGATTCAAGAACTATTTGCCAAAATTAATAAAACAGGTGAGACAGGATTACATGTGGAGTGGTAAATGCCTTAGATGTAAATACCAGAAGTATTTCTAGCTAAACATACTCAAAAGAATTTTACTTATAAAAGTGTTTCCCTGCTGACCATTTCTTGGGGAATAGATCCTGAACAAGAAAGACATATGTCTAGTTAAACTCATTTGTCATCACACGCTAATGTTAAATGGCAATGCAGTGATAACCTTATGGACTCGCTTTCTTAAGTCTCAACCAAAGGACCACCACAATTGATTGTTTAATAATTAACTCTTGTTTGGTTACAAATATATTTGGAATGAATTTTATGGAATAGCTTGCTTTGCAAATGATTATCTTAAAATCTATTAAATGTATTACGATAGGCCATGTGTTTGAAAGCATAAAGGATTGTGATGCTTGGGATATTGAGGTTGATTGTGTTCCAGAAAATTTGTGAGCCAAGTGATTGTAATTCAAATTATATTTTTCATTTAAATATTACGTTTTTAAATAAGGCTTCAAAGGCAAATTATTCTATAAGTTAATGATGCATAATAAGTTGTCCTTACTTTCATCTTTTCTTTTAAAAACCTAAGATGTACGTTAAACACATGGAAAATCTCCCAACACTTTTGAAATAAAACCGTGGTCTCAGTGTCCTTGTTCAAGAAGTCTATTTGTATGCTCAGAATCTCTAAGATAGAGTTGGAGATCACGTTTGATCATACCCATCACTGATTTCCTAAATAAGTCCCACCTAAGTATCCAGAAAGAGAAAAGTGACAATGTAATGCATATACTGAAAAGAAGCTTTGAGTGTCATGCCTTCCGACCTGAAGATTCCTTTTCACCTCTCCACTCTCAGACACTTTAAATGATTCCATGTTGCCACAAATACGAATTACATGCCATTGTTTGTTTGTTTCCTGTGGTGCTAAGCTGGTTTATGATTGCGCTGGTGATGTTAGTATTTGGAATATGGAAAACTTAGTAGGTGGTTTTGCCTCATGACAAGCATATGGTTCCATTTGCCAGTGTCCTTAATATATTATAGGACAACAAGCATTGTTAGTAGCCCATTGTTAATGATTTTTCTCACATTACAAAATATTTAGAGGATAGACAATATATTCATTTCACTCACTTTTCAGCTCCTCATTCATATTGTAAAAGTGAGCAGATATCTAGGATATCTTGAGGTCATCTCTCATTCCAAGTCTTTATTCCTTAGATTTCCTCCCAAACTTCTATGTCTCTGTGCTGAGCTGTTTCCTCCTTGTGCTTTTATCTTCCCCAACCCATTGTGTTGCACCACAAAATTGCACTAAAATCTTTAATTTTCTAACTAAACAGAAAGCAATAAAGCTTTTCTTATTTCATCAAACTTTGAACAAGAATTAATGAAGAATGTTTTATGTGCCAGGAGCTCTCCTAGCTTTTTCAATGAACATAAAACCCTAAAGTCCATCCATCTTGGAGCTTACTTTGGGAAAATGCATACAGTAAAAGTGAAAATACTATGTAATGAAATATGTAATAATTTGAGAAGTGATATAAAAAAGAAAATATACAGGTTAACAGTGTGTTGCAGCTGAGTTACAAGTTTAAATAAGTTGGTTAGACTAGGCCTCATTGAAGTGCCTTTTAGGAATTAACATGTCTGGAGGAACTGTTTCAGGCTGAGGGAACAGGCCAGTACAAAGGCACGCCTGATATGTTAGAGAAGCAACAAAAATGCCAGAGTGGCTGAAATGAATGAACAAAATGGGGAGAATTATGAACAAAGAGATCAGAGAGATTATGAGGAATTAGATCATATTGGGCTTTGTAGGCCCCTCTGAAGAATGGCCTAATTCCAAATAAAATGGCATGCCGGTACAGATTTCTGAGCAGATGAATACCATCTGATTTTAAAAAGTTAAAATGTCTTAAACCCATGGAAAAGTTGAAATAATATGCAATGTACCTCTGTACACTCTTTTCCTATATTCATGGAACTCTTTATCTCTTCCCACAGTTGCTCCATCTACACACACAGCCACACACACACTCTTCCACTTTGCCAAGTCATCAAAAGCTGTCCACAAACATGACACTTCCCCTAAATGTTTCAGTATGCGTTTCCCAGAAACAAAGACCTGCACCTACAGAGCTACATCAACATTGTCATACTTAATACAGTAAATAATAGTTTCAAATTTCCCACATTTTAAAATTTACCCAGTTTCTCTTAAACATCCTTTTCACTACCTGGTTGTTTTTTAATCCTGGATAAGGCAAGACCCACTCATTGCATTGTCTGAGTTCTTTATTCTTCTCCCTTCTGAGTCCTTCTCCCTCCCTCTGTTCTTCATGGCAGTTAATCTCTGGAAGAGTTCAGGTCACTTGTCCCATAGATCACCCTCATTCTAGATCTGTTTAACAGGCTCCTCATTATTAGATTCAGGTCATAATATAATATACTTTGCTTCTTTCATATATTCGTTGCTTGGCAAGTTTGGCAGAGTAAGTCAATCTTATAAAAAGTTCACATGACATTCACTTGTGTAATCTCTAGAAGGACAAACATTGAACCAATAGAGTTATTTCTAAAAGTCATATTCATTTTAAATGATAAATGAGACTCTTGGCGAGAGAATGATCTTGGGTTCAATACCCTTGAGTTTGCCTTGGAAAGTTGCGTCTTATTTACCTACTTTGTTTTTCCCATTGTGGCAGGAAGTTGATTTCTAAGTTTTGGAACATTCTAGTTAGATGTGCTATTGATGAAATTGCTGTTCAGATCTGATGACAATTTAATATAGAACAAAACTAGATTGAGTGACCTTTGCTGCAGTTGATGTTGGCCTTTCGTCTTGTTAAGTGACTGGACAATTTATCTAACTTAAAGGAAATATTGTGATTGCTGAATGGACTGTCATAGATAAAGATATACACCATTCATCTTGAAAAGGTTCGCCGAGCAGTAGTAATAAGAGAAGGTCAAAGGGCATGGGATTGCATAAACCTTCTTTTAAAATTCATTGTCCTTCCACATATAAGTAGTTATACTTTTTTTAACTTTTAACTATTTATTCAGGGTCTGGTATCACTGAATAGACACTTTGCACACCCAGTGGTTAGAATATGTTTTGCTAGATCATTGCAAAGTCAAACTGTTTAGATTTCTGTCTAGGATAAAAAGTAATCTGTTTATTCTTCAAGATGGGAACTCAAGCTCAGATGATTATCATTATTCAGTTAAGTTGCTCAGGTTCTGGCCTCTTTGTAAGGAAAACGGGATTTATTTCCTTATAGTGTCATACATGTTTGGGGTATATAGGTTAGAAGGGACAGACTATAGAGTCATAACCAGTTTGGGGATAAAATAGAAGACTGTTGCTATGTACTTGTATGAAACTACTCAAGGGAACCAGTCTTTCTTCAGGAGACTTGAAGCAGGTGAAATATGTAGTATTCTCACTTAGTGACAGGATGTGTTAATAAAATAAACTAAAAAAACGTAGTTGAAAAACAAAAGTTAAGTTGGCAATAGCTGAAGTTCTTTCTCTAGAAATGATTATACAAACTATATATATTTAAATTTTCCATTAGCCTAAGCAACTTTTAAGTAATGAAAGCATTCGTTAGCTCTGAGCTAGTATAATTTGCAGTTCTTCATAGGTAGCTGGTTACCTTTGGGAGTGATGAAAAGTGCTATTCACATTGCTGTTGACTGGTATGTCTCACTAACACATGCCAAGGCTGGGCAAGTCTTAGAGCTTTCATACTGTTATATACTTTCAAACCATTTCTTCCTGTGTTAGGGTGTGACATATTAATCTATTGAAATCCTTGGCCTATTTTTATAGTTTTTCCTACGTTAAGAGTTAGTGAACTATATAACCGGGGAAATTTACTTAAATTTTCTGAAATTTAGTTGCTTCATTAGAAATAACACATTTGCCAGAAGGCTGAAGTAGAGAAAATTGACATGTTAAAGTTTCTTCTAAGTATTATGATCTATTAGTTTGCTATATTTGTTCACCCATAGTTACTCAAAATTATAATGAAATCAAGATTTAGATTTTAATAATTCAGCATATTGATCTGATTCTCTTTCTGCTCTTCACATGACAGTCTGCCTAAGATCATTTTAATTTCATTCCCTTTTCGTATTTATCCATTTGTATAGCAGGGATTATTTGTAAATATTATTTATTTAACTTCCATTGCTATTTTAAAAATAAATTTATTTATTTATTTTTGTCTGAGTTGGGTCTTCGTTGCTGCATGCGGGGGCTGCATCCCGTGAGCGGGGGCTAGTCTTCATTGTGGTGCGCAGGCTTCTCGTTGTGGTGGCTTCTTTTGTTGCGGAGCATGGGCTCTAGACCCGCAGGCTTCAGTAGTTGTGGCTCGCGGACTCTAGAGCACAGGTTCAGCAGTTATGTAGCACGGGCTTAGATGCTCTGCAGCGTGTGCAGTCTTCCCGGACCAGGGCTTGAACTGGTGTCCCCTGCATTGGCAGGCGGATTCTTAACCACTGCAGCCACCAGGGAAGTCCCCCATTGCTATTTAATAAGAGACAACCATGTTGTCAAATACTGACATAAACTTTCTGCCTTAATGTGAATCATTCAACTTCTGAGATTTAAGTTAGGATTGAATAATCCTGTTGTAGTGAATTATTGATAAATCTCTTAGAACAATAAATTAGTACTTGTGTATTTAAAAGGAAGAATTGCAGGATTTATCTATATTTTTCTGATTTTTAATTGGAAGGAATTAAAGTAGTAAAGGGAGGAAAATATTAAGCAATATAATGAATAACTAACTGATCACACAGTTTAAATTCTTTTAAGAGTTTTGCAAAATCTGACTGATCTCCTCTTTTACTAATCATAGTCTTATTGTAACTACTCCACAAAGCAAATTTTGTGTTATCTTTCCAACTGACATGTTTTTATAAAATATATCATCTTTAAATCCTGATAAAATGAGCAGTAAAGAAGAGCTGTGAAGCAGTTACTGAAATATCTTTTCTTCTGGAAAGGCAGGAACAATAATGACCAGCCACAAATATTTCTATAATCATTAAGGGAAATTATGTTCTACACATAAGTCAAGGTGGTAAAAACTGATGACTTATTGATAAACTAAATTGGAAGAGCCAACAAGCTTTATTAATCTATCTATTTGACTTTTTGAGTAACTGTTTTCAGACACTATGCTATATGTTAGCTTTTATTTATATAAAAAGTATATGTACACATACACTATATAGATATCTGTGTATATATGTGTATATACATATACAGGTACACCTGTGCATGTATTATGTATATACTATACGTACATATGTATATACACATACACACCCAACAATGCGTTGTACAAATATTTTTAATTTCTATGAGCACGAAGGAGGAAGCATCTAACTCAATCTAATGGAGATATAGGCAGCCAAAAATTACCCCAAGAAGTGCCATTTTAGCTGAGACCTGAAAGTTGAATAGAGTCTGCAAGGTAGATGAGGACAGAGATGGGAGAAGGCATCTGAGGCAGAGAGAACAGCATGAGTGTATGCCTGGCTGTGAGATGATTTGGTTGCTAGTAGGGTAGGAACATAGTTTGTTTTGAAAAAAATAGCTGTATAGGAAAGTGTTAAAACAATTCAGAATGGCCTTGTCTGTCATACAAAACTTTCTTTTTGATTTTTTTTTTTTTTTGGTCGATGATAGGGACACAATAAAGAATTTTGAATAAGGGGTTGGGATGAAATACAAACCAATTTAGTTAGAAATATAATTGTGATATCAAAAGAGAGAAAGGTTTGAAGGCTGTTGTAACAAGAATAAGAGGCTTTTAAATTTGTCTTTTTGCAACTCTTTCATGCACCTGTTAATATAGTCTTCTCAAGTACACACTTTTTATATACAATGAAATAAATGCCCCTTATTAAAAAAACCCATGCTAAAAGCATCTTTGTGAAATATGCTCTAAGAAAGTGTTTCTATATAAGTCATTCCATCTGCAAGTATGTGATATATTGACCAAAATTGTAATGTTCAAAGGCATTATATCTTTTTCCACTTTAGATTAGCAGATTTTGGATTTCCCTTTTCCATGAAAAAATACTGTTTTTTTAATATCTTGTTTAACCAATAATGAAATATATTTCATTAACGAACACCCAGGGCAGCTGTTGTATTTAGAAATGGGTTTACTTTAAAAAAATTGAGTATAAAAGTCTTAAACAGTGTTTGATGTGATTGACTTTTTCCTCAGGTTTCACAAACAGCAATTAAACCTTTAAGGTCTGCCACCAGATGTTTTGTTTGTTTGACATGTTTGTAATTTTGTGTTAGACATGTTTCTGTCTTATCACTATCTTAACAGTGTGACAAGTTTGTATTAGAATAATAAATTAGAATACTATACTTGAGTATTTTTTGTGTTCCAAAAAATGTAAAGTTAGTGGATAATTAGCTTTTAAGTAGTTTAAAAAATAAATGATTAGTGTCAGGTTAGAACAAGTTAAACTTCATAAATTATTTCCAGGTAAAAGTAGTAATTTTGATTATCTGGTTTTTAATTGGTTGTTTGCTGATACTATTAGCACAATGTGTGCTAAAACCTCTGGTACAACATGAAAACTATAATAAAATCTACTGTAAACCATCCATGAAGGGGACTTTTACAGATGTTGTGATTATGTGAGCCTGGAGGCTACATTGCTATAATTGGCCTCCTGTGAGGCTGGAGTTCTGCAATCCTTCCTGGAAGCTCAGTGAATTAGAAGATTGGATTTCACAACATTTACATTTGTTGACTGTTACTTTTGAGTTAGCAAAGTCCACATAATGATGAACAGCAATTCAAGCTTGTATCACTGTTCTTTGGGTATGAAATGCAAAATTACATCTAGTTTCTTTTTAATCTAGTAGAGATTCAGCTACATTGATATTTCTGAAATGACTATCCAGTGAATATTACTGGGTGTTCTTATTTTTGACATGTTTATTCCTGCCTTTATGTAAATGTACTTTACTTGTAATCCTCTAAATCTCCCCAAATTTCATTCAGTTAATTTTTTTGATCTTCTAGTTTGGTAGTTTTATACTTCTTAGCTATTTAGTGGTTATAATAGATATTTTATCAGAAATATTTAAATTTACAAATTCTAAAGTTAATTACTGTTGCTTTCTTCTGCAAAGTACAAGTGCCTTAGACTGTTTTAAATCAAATCACACCTTCCCAACTTATTTGATATTATTTATCATATTTAATTTTTACATTTTTATTCTCTAAATATTAGATATTCTTATTAATTCTTTAGAGAGGCATACCTCTGGTGATATTGCAAGTTCAGTTCTAGATTACCAAAATAAAGCAAATATTGAAATAAAACAAGTCACAAGAATTTTTTGGTTTCCCAATGCATATAAAAGTTATGTTTATACTACACTGTAGTTTGAAGTGTGCAACAGAGTTATGTCTAAAAAAACAATGTACATGCTTTAATTAAAAAGTAATGCTGTTGGGGGACTTCCCTGGTGGCACAGTGGTTAAGAATATGCCTACCAATGCAGGGGACGTGAGTTCGATCCCTGGTCCGGCAAGATCCCACATGCTGTGGAGCAACTAAGCATGTGCGCCACAACTACTGAGCCTGTGCTCTAGAACCCACGAGACACAACTAATATGCCCGCGCACCACAGCTACCGAAGCCTGTGTGCCCTAGAGCCCGCATGCTGCAACTACTGAGCCCACACGCCGCGACTACTGAAGGCTGAGCCCTCTAGGGCCTGCGTGCCACAACTACTGAGCCCGCACATTGCAACTACTGAAGCCCACATGCCTAGAGCCCATGCTCTGCAACAAGAGGAACTGCCGCAATGAGAAGTCCGTGCACCGCAGCGAAGAGTAGCCCCTGCTCGCTGCAGCTAAAGAAAGTCTGCACACAGCAATGAAGACCCAATGCAGCCAAAAAAAAAAAAAAAAACCCAAAAACAAAAAGTAACGGGGTTGGAAAAATGGTGCCAATGGACTTGCTCAATGCAGAGCTGCCACAGATCTTCAGTTTGTAAGAAAAAAAAAAAATTCAGTATCTGTGAAGTGCAGCAAAGCACAATAAACTGAGAGGTATGCCTGTACAGTCAATAATGGCTTAAATCCATACACATATATGTACTGCTTCGCAGATTTTTGGGCTCAATAACTTCTTTATGAAGTATGTTCTTTAGAAGTTCTCTTAATGAGAGTATGTAGTTGGTCAGCTGTCTCAAGTTGTGGGTATCTTCAAATGTCCTTAGTTCACCATTATGAAATAATGGTTTTCACAGTGTACAGTTCTAGGATGACAGATATTTTATCTTAGCACTATGAGAAAATTTAATATATTCCTTTGTTTTTGGTGTTATGCTTCTAGATGTGATTTTTTAAAAAATTCTACTTCTAAAAATTCACTTGACTTTCGGAATCTGAGACCTGGTATCTTTTATGAATAGTGAAAAATTTTTAGTCATTCCTCTTCTGAAACTGCTTTCCCTCATCCTCAGAATACTGATTAGAGATACTAGAACTTCTCATTCTTTTTCTCCTTGTCATATATTCATGTCTGTCACACTGTGGATGATTTCTACAGATCAGTACTTCAATTCATTAGTTCTCTCTTCTGCTGTATCTTATCAGCTGTTTAACATTCTCACTGAATTTCTAATTTGCAGCATATCTTTATTTATTTATTTATTTTGGCTGCCCCACACGGCATGTGGGATCTTAGTTCCCTGACCAGGGATTGAACCCACACTCCTGCATTGGGAGCACAGAGTCTTAACCACTGGACTGCCAGGGAGGTCCCTGAAGCATCTCTTTTATTTGTGATTATTTTATTGCCTGTTTTTCAAACTACTTGGTCATTTTCATAGCCTCTTTATTTCAGCATAATTTTATTATATGCTGTTACTCTTTTTTTTTTTTTTTTGCGCTATGCGGGCCTCTCACTGCTGTGGCCTCTCCCGCCGCGGAGCACAGGCTCCGGACGCGCAGGCTCAGCAGCCATGGCTCACGGGCCAGCCACTCCGCGGCATGTGGGATCCTCCCGGACCGGGGCACGAACCCGCGTCCCCTGCATCGGCAGGCGGACTCCCAACCACTGCGCCACCAGGGAAGCCCTGTTACTCTTTTAAGTAAGTAAACATTCTTAGATTATAATTCCATTACTTGCCCTTTTTGCACATATTAACTGTAATGTGTTGGTTTTTGTTGACTTATGCTCCTGGTTGTTCTTTTCCTGTTGAACTCCTGTTCCTTGGAACATTATTTATGGGAATTCTTTGAAACCTGGGTTTGAAGTATTTTCTCCAAAAGTATTTTGTGTTTTCTTCTGCCCAGTCCCTGTGTCATTACCAGCATGGGACCACTTAAAACTGATTTTTTACTTAAGGTACTTTTGACCAGGGATCAGCCAACTACAGCCTTCAGAACAGATTCAGCCTGCTGCCTGCTTTTATGAATAAAGTTTTATTGGAATACAGCCACAATTAAGTTTTATTCTTGGCTGCTTTTTCTACTACAGTGGCAGAATTGAGTGGCTCCAACAAAGACCATATAGTTCACAAACTGTCAGGTATTTACTATCTAGCCATTTGCAGAAAAACTTTGTCAACTATGGTTTTATTAAACCATAGAGGTAGTATGAATTCCTATCCCAACTCTTTAAAGGCAGATTTGTGGTTATGAATTCTCATAGGAAACTTTTTTCTTATTCCCTTCCAAACAGAGACAGTGATGTGACAGGAAACAACCTTAACAATCTGTCTTTAGTGTATCAGTGGATTCACCTGGTTGGAGTCCTGAAGTCCTGTATTGGTCTTTAATTTGACTTCCCATTTTGAGCTGCTTTAAGACTTTGTCATATGTCCAGTATATCCTTAACCTTTAAAGCCATATCCTATACCATCAAAGGTGAATGAAAATGTACCTCTGGCAAATACAGATTTTAGCATCTTCTTGTCTCACTGAATTAATGTTTTCTCATCATTTCTGCATCTGAGAATTTCCCTTTTCTATTTGATCAGCTATGCATTTTTAAAATATGCATGTTATGTTTTATGTAGAATTTTTAGGTGCTCTACACTAAGAGGGTTTCTCTAGACACCAGTTCCACCATATTACCAGATATGGAGCATAACCTATTTTAGGAATGATCTCAAGCCATGCTTCTTCTTTTAAGCCAGGGATAGCTAAAACCTACTGGCTTTAGATTCAGACTGCTGGACACAGTTAATTGTCCACCGCTTTCTCTACGTGTGGCCTCGGGCTAGTTATGGAAGCACCATTAAACCCCTATTTCATCTCAGTAAAATGATAATAAATGCACCTATTTCTTAGAGACTTTGTGACAATAAAAATGAAACCTTGTATAAATATAAATACATAAATATATATAGTGTTATCATCTTGCCCAGCAATTGTAAGTGGTTAGCAAAAATGATACATAGTTATTATTAATATAATTACTACTACTACTGTATTGGCCTGTTCTACAAATAATTAAGCCTATCCTTAAATCGCTTATTCTAGAAGGTAAAAATTAGTAGTTAGCACTTTACTAGCCTCTGGGGGTAAAAGAATAAGTATCAGATATTCACTATATTACACGTACTTTATGAAAGCCCATAAAAGATATTTACTCTATGTCATAAGAAATGTTGCAGTGGACAAAGGGAATAAGAATATTAACATTCTGGAGAATCAGAGGAGTCAGCTTCTAATCTGTCGATAACAAAAAGTACCTCTAATCTCAGTTTTCTCATTCTGGGAAGTTTTATGTTGTAATTATTTAGAGCAAAAGAAAAGTGAAGGAAGTAAGAGTTTAGATATCTGTAACACCACTCTTGCTTCTGCCCCAAAGTCTGTTATCAGCAAAGAAACAAGTGTGGTTCTTTTAAAGTATAATTAAATTATCCTCAAGAACTTCCAGTGGCTTCCCATCTCTCTAAGAGTAAAATCCATATTCTTTACCATGATTATGTAAGCCCTGCATCATTTGGCCTGAATGATTTAACTCTCTGTTCTCATCTGCCATTTTCCTATGTATTTTATAATCTCCAGTCACAACTGCTTTCTTGCTATTCCTTGCTAAACCCAAGGTTGTGTCCATCTCAGTGTGTTTGCACCTCCTATACCCTCTGTTTTGGTCAACTTAATGTTATTCTGTCAGAGAGGTCACTGCCCATCCTACTTAAAATAGCACCTTCTCCCATCACTTTCTACCCTATGACTGTGCTTTGTATTTCTTCTTCTTCCCCACATCTGTTATTATATTTTTGTTTATTTGATAATGGTTTTAATGTCTTTCTCTCCCTACTAAAATAAAAGTTTCCTGAGATTAAGGAGAGTGTACTTGTTCATTATGATATACCAAGTGCCTGGGCAAGTTCTTGGCATATAAAAGGGGTTCAATTACTATTATTTGAATAACAGATGGATTCGAACCCAGACTAACACAGACTGCAACATAAAATTTTGCCCTTTCCATTGCACCACACTCTTCTTATTTGTAACTTCAGTTTAAAGCCTTTTCTCACCTTTCAATCTGATGCTTAATATTCATATTATTTCAACTATGTTCTTTTCTCTACAAACATGATTTTGAATTTCACCATTGACTATTACCCAACAACTTAGCCTAACAGCAGCCTTTCTCTGCCCCTCGTGTTTTTTTCTGGGCTCATGAGGGAGATCTAGATACTCAATGTGTATCAGAATAAGTCTAAACTTCTGAAACTTCCATGAGCAATCAATAACCTTTAGCCTCTAATATCAAAGTGATGGAATCTGGGGCTGGGTGTCCTAGACAGGGATGGGGGTTGGCAAGTAGGGAAGAAGCTGTGCCATTAGTTTGAGGGATAACAAGTACTTTCAAAGTTGTGTTTACATTGCTCTCTCTATGGACTTTTCCTCCGAGTCTAATGTAAGCTGCAGGAGGACAGGGACTTTTGACAGTTTCCCATACACTTAAAACAGTACCTACTACATATTAGTGGCTTAATGCATATTTTTTGAATGCATAAAATTGATATATTTTGAAGGTAAATTCAATAGCATTTGCTTATGGACTAGATATGATAAAATGAGAAGAAAGAAGTCAGTAATTTAAAGGATGAAGTTTTCATTTATGAAAGAGAGAGAAGACTGGGAGATGAACAGGTTTATGGGGGAAATAAAGGATTTATTTAGGACATGTGAAGTTAAGGATGTGTGTGAGATATCAAGATAGAGATTCTGAGTAGGTAGTGGATATATGATTCAGAAATTAAGGGAAAAGGATGGAGCTGGAGATATCAATTTAGAATTCATTCACGTAGGGCTGGCTAATGGCTGTAGGACAGCAAAGGATTCTCTGAAGGGTACTTGGATGGGATATGCTTTCAGAAGATTATTTGCAAAGAATGAAAGAAATGTAGAAGAAACTACTTGAAGTGGGAAATTAATATTTTATGCTAAATAAGTAGAAAAGGTAAAGAAGTCCTGGAGAAGAGTAGGGACAGAGGAAAAGAAAGGAAGAGATGGCTTTATGAGCATTTAAGAGGTGGGATCTTTAGGTTTCAGTAACATACTGAATACGGAGGAGAGAAAAAGAGAGGAATCAAAGGAGCCTGAATGAATAACCTGGTGCATTGACTATGTAAATAAAGAAACTAGGATATAGGGCTGTTTAAAATCATACACAGTGATGAAGTTGCTTTGAGATAGGTTGAGTAAAGTATCTTTAAACATTGTTTAGATTTTAGCTGAAACATAAAAATGTAGGTATATATGCAAAATTTTATTTTGAACATAGCAGTCTTTTCTAGACTGCTTTTAAAATGTATTTGGCATATTTTTACTTTTATTTATCTAAAAGTTGTTGTAAATGCATAATTACACAAATTCTTTTTTACTTTATTTCAAGTTATTTAACTGAAAACACCTAGCTGTGTTTCCAAGGAGTATTTCTTTGAAACATAAACATATGAAAAAGTCTAACTTATTTTTATAACAGGTGAACTGCAGAACTCATATGCCTTGAATACGTGCATTTGTTAACTTAGAAATATGATTACATTGAACCTTCAAGCCCCAAAGTGAATGACACAGCTGGTTTCATAAATATAACAACCTCTTTTTATTTTGCTATCAGATGATATTCCTTTAACTGTGTTATTGAAGGTAATAGACAAGGAAAAAAATGATTTCATACTGAATGATTTCAAATAACTATGGTGGTGGTCATGGAGGTATATTGCTCAGATATCTATGTGAGAAAATTTAGTTCTGGAAGCATGCTCCACTGACAGCCTACAGCTGCCACACCTTTGGATCCATTAGTAGTGGCTAGTGGTCGATGCCAGGACCATGCTTCCCCTGGGCTATTCCCAGCCATTGACTGCCCACAGCAGGGGTACTAGAGCTAAGGCATCCTGCTCAACAAGAGATTCTTCTAATTTGTATTTTTGGTCCAAACACTTCCCATCAGCCTGACTGAGACTTCCCAGAATTATGCCTCAGTCTGAGGCTTTGTCTACCCCGTCCTTTCTTCCCTATCTCTGTCATAGGTAAGAGGACTCCATCAAGGACTGAAAGGCTCCCCATTACTTCTGCCCCTTCCCTTTTAGTCTTAATTAGCATTTTCTCTGTAAATATCTTGTATGTCCAATTGTATCTTGGCATCTGCTTCACAGAGGACATAAACTGTCACACCTATGTTATAGTGTTCTTGAATTTAGGATTTTGCCCATGACCTCATAGTTTTCATATTTATATTTTTAGTTGGAATTATAATAACTCATTGTGGATGCTTAATATTGTGAAAAATACTTTATTCAAGATTTGTATGAAGTGTTCACCTATTTTATAGTATGTACCTAAACTAGATTTTGTCAACATCACCACTAATAAAATTTTTGGATAATTCTTTGTTTTGACAGGCTGTCTTATGCACTGTAGGAAGTTCAACAGCATCTGTGGCCCCTCTACCCACTAGCTGCCAGTAGCACTGTCTTCCATTCTGAAGACCTTGTCCGATGTCTCCACACATTGCCAATGGCCTTTCATAGGCAAAATCGTTCCCAGTTGTAGAAATACAATATGTGGTAGAATCAATTATGCCCTAGGAAATACGATATGGTCATTACAGCTGAAATATTAAGAAAGGTTTTTAGGAGATGACACTGAGACAGATTTTGAGGAGTGACAATGATTTGCTTACCTTCTAGGCAGGATTAATTGCATGACCTCAATCACAAAAGCAGAAATAAAAGCACATAAAAGAAAGCCGTTTCCAAGGAGACTGTCTTGGCAGAATCAGAAGAAAGGTCCCTACTGGTATTGGTGCAGTAGATATTTGTAACTTCTACGATAGTCATACTCCCTAAGGCGAAAACTACTTATTTCCTCTGTTTTATTCCCTTTATTCTGTCAGTTGCTGTCTGAATCCTGTGTGTGGCCTCATCATGTGACTTTAGTGTGTCTTCTCTCCGTTGTAGTGCAGACTGCTAAACCCATGATCTTTGCGCCACATCTCCTTACCTAAACTCCCTACTCCCAGTTACTCCCTGTATTTTATAATTTCAGTCTTTTATTGATATTCTCTAGTTTGTGAAACATTATTATCATGTTTTCCTTTAGTTTTTTAAGTCACAATTTCCTTTATTTCTTTGAACATATTTATAATATTTGATTTAAATCGTTGTGTACTAAGTCAAACATTAGGGCTTTCTTGAGGATAGATTCTACTGATTGTTTTTATCTATAAGTGGATCAAACTTTCCAGTTTCTTTTTGTGTCTTACAATTATTTTTGTTAAAAAGTGGAAAGTTAATGTGGCAACTCTGAAAATTGTACTCCTCCCTCTCTGTTTGTTGTTGTTGTTGTTATTCATATTGCTCTATATTTGTTGAAGGAAATTCATGAACTAATTCTATAAAGCTTGGATCTAATTATTTAAAAATCTATACTAATGCCCCTTTTTATTCTTGATACTGGTAATTTATGTTCTGTTTCTCTCTTTCCCTCTCATCCTTCCCTATTATCAGTTTTGCTAGGAGTTTATAAGCATATTCATCTTTTCAAAGAGAACTTTCTTGAGTGTTTTCCCCATGTGTGTGATCTCATATCTCAGAACAATTCAGAGTGCAGCGGGACCCCAAGGTAGGTCCCTCCTTAATCTGGAAACTGGGCCCAGATTAACAGTGGTGACAGTAGCAGCTGCAGCAGACACAGTGATGGTGGCACCGACTGCAGCCATGAGAGGGAGAAAGGACTCCATGTGCAGGCGGTGCTGAGACCCACAATGGGAGGCCAGCTTGCCTTTTCGTTCCTCAATTTCATATCTACCAACATCTATACAGATATTAGCCATCTGCCTGAGAGCTGGAACAGGTGGTTGGAAAGTAAACTTTGTGAATAAATTATTACAAAGTTTACTTTGTAATAGTATATAAGTGGACATCGCAATTAAGCTTATTGGGGAGGTATTGAAATTCTTACAGAAGTTTAGAAGCCCTAATGTAATATTGCAGAACCAATATACACAGGTTTAGAATTACAAATTAAAGATCATCATATTTTCTTGTAATTGAAGATACAGTGATAGATGACATAAATGGGTATTTTGAATTATGTATAAATCTTAAATCCAATCTAGTTTCTTGTATAACCTCCATAAGTTATAGGAAATGCCCAAGGAAACATTAAAATTCTGTTGTATAAATTTACCCTTAAAGTTAAATTAAAACTTACACAGTACTGATTTATATAGGGTTAAATCTTTTTAGAAAGTTTTTGTATATTGAATCATCACCTCTAGATGTTCTAAAATTTATATTTCAAAACCATAACTCAGAATTTATCCTTATTTTGAACTTTATAGAGTACTCTTAACACCTCTACTAACAGTTTTACAGCAGGAAGACATTTCTCAAAATTCAAAATTATCAGAAGTTACTTGTGATCCTGTATTGTCCAAGAGGGACTGACATTGTTTTCAGTTTTATTAAAGAATAATAAAGTATGAAAGTATACATTGTGATGACCTAATAAATGAATTTGCAAAAATATAAGCACAAAGATCTTATGATCAATAAAGATATCACATGTATTAACAATGTATTATTATTTATCAAGTTATATAAAATAGTGGCATCAAAATATTTTTTGTAATTTGTAGTTACATTATTATTCATGTATCACTATTGCCCCAGTTACTTTTTATAAGTAAACTATTTATAAAAGAGAAAGCTTTAACAGCACTTCTACCAGAAGACTATTTTTTAGAGTAGTTTCTAGGTTCCTAACAAAATTGAGATGAAGGTACAGAGATTTCTCATATATCCATATATCCCCTGCCCTGATACATGAATGGGCGAGAGAGGTCCCCGCACCTCCATTATGAACATAACTCACAAGAGTGATGTTACCATTTGTTACCAAGGATGAACCTACTTTGACATATCATAATCAACCAAAGTCCATAGTTTAGGGTTCACTCTTGATGCCATACATTCTATGGATTTGGACAAATGTATAATGATATATATACATCATTATGGTATTGTACAGAGTGTTTTCACTGCCCTAAAATACTCTGTGCTCTGCCTATTATACATCTCTCCCCTGACCCAACCTCTAGCAATCACTGATCTTTTTATTGTCTCCATAGTTTTGCCTTTTCCAGAATGTCAAATAGAGTCACACAGTATGTAGCCTTTTCAGATTGGCTTCTTTTACTTCCAGTATGCATTTAAAGTCCCTCCGTGTCTTTACATGGCTTGTCTTTACATCTCTTTTTAGTTCTGAATAATATTTCACTGTCTTCAGGTACCGCAGTTTTGTTGTTTTTTTTTTTTTACCATTCACATACTGAAGGATATTTTGGTTGCCTCCAAGTTTCGGCAATTGCGAATAAAACTGCTATAAGCATCCATGTACAGGTTTTTGTGTGGACATAAGTTTTCACCTCCTTTGGGTAAATACCGAGGAGAATGACTACTAGATCATATAGTAAGAATATGTTTAATTTTATAAGAAACCACCAAACTGTCTTCCACAGTGGCTGTACCATTTTGCATTCCTGTCAGCAGTGCATAAGAGTTACTGTTGCTCCACATCCACACCTGCATTTGGTGTTGTCAGTGATTCAGATTTTGGCCATTCTAATAGGTGTATAGTGGTATCTCATTGTCCTTTTAATTTGCATTTTCCTGATGTCGTATGATGTGGGACATCTTTTCGTATGCTTATTTGCCATCTGTATGTCTTCCTTGGTGAGGTGTCCAAGGTTTTGTTGGTTTGTTTTCTTATTGTTGAATTTTAAGTGTTCTTTTTATATTTTAGATAACAGTCTTTCATCAGATGTGTCTTTTACAAATGTTTTTCCCAGTCTATGGTTTGTCTTCTTATTCTCTTGACATTGTCTTTCTCAGAGCAAAAGTTTTTGATTAAGTATAGCTTATCAATTATTTCATTCATAGATTGTACATTTGTTGTTGTATTTAAAATGGCATCATTGTACACAAGGTCATGTAGGTTTCCTCACAGGTTTTCTTCTAGGAGTATTATAGTTTTGCATTTTACATGTAGGTCTTTGATCCATTTTGAGTTAATATTTGGGTAAGGTTTAAGATCTGTGTGTAGATTCATTTTTTTGCACGTGGATGTCCAGTTGTTCCAGCACCACTTGTTTTTTTTTTTATTTTAATTTTTAAAGTCTTCTTTGAAATATAGTTGATTTACAATGTTTTGTTAGTTTCAGGCATACAGCCAAGTGATTCATTTATATATATATATATTCTTTTTTCACATTCTCTTCCATTATAGGTCATGACAAGATTGAGTACAGTTACTTCTGTTATACAGTAGGTCCTGTTGGTTATCTGTTTTTTATACAGTAGTGTATATATTTTAATCCCAAACTGCTAATTTATCTTTCTTCCCCTCCCCTTTGGTAACCATAAGTTTGTTTACTACAGCTGTGAGTCTATTTCTGTTTTATAAATAAGTTCATATGGTGTATATATATACAATGGAATGTTAGTCATAAAAAAGCAATTAACTAATACCATTTTTAGCAACATGGATGGACCTAGAGATTATCATACTGAGTGAAGTAAGCCAGACAAAGATAGCATCGTTTGTTGAAGAGACTGTTTTTGCTGCATTGGTGAATTAAATCCATAGATCAAGTGGGCAAGAACTGATATCTTGATAAAATTGAGTCTTCCTATCCATGAACATGAAATATCTCTGCATTTATGTAGTTCTTCTTTATCATTCACTACAGTTTGGTAGTTTTCCTCATATAGATCTTTTACATATTTTGTTAGATTTATAGCTAAGTATTTCATTTTGGGGTGCTTATGTAAATGGTAGTGTGTTTTTAATTTCAAATTCTTTCTCATTATTGTTATATTGGAAAGCAGTTGATTTTTTTATATTGCAACCTTGTATCCTGCAACCTTGCTGTAATTGCTCATTAGTTCCAGGAGATTTTTGTTCCAGGAGATTCTTTCAAATTGCCTACATAGATGATCATGTTATTTGCAAACAAAGATAGTTTTATGTCTTACTTCCTGATCTGTATATCTTTTCTTTCCTTATTACATTAGCAAGGACTTCCAGTACAATGTTGAAAAGAAGTGATGATAGGGAACATCCTTGCCTTCTGTCTGATCTCAGAGGGGACACCAGTTTCTCATCACTATGTACGAAATTAGCTATAGGATTTTTGTAGTGTTTATTAAGAGCATTCCCATTACACCTAGTTTACAGAGTTTTTATCATGAATGAGTATTTGGGTTTTGTCAGATATTTCTATCAGTCTGTTGATTTGGTCATGTGTTTTTGTTTTTTTTTTTTGCGGTATGTGGGCCTCTCACTGTTGTGGCCCCTCCCGCTGTGGAGCACAGGCTCCAGACGTGCAGGCTCAGCAGCCATGGCTCATGAGCCCAGCTGCTCCACGGCATGTGGGATCTTCCCGGACCGGGGCACGAACCTGCGTCCCCCACATCAGCAGGCGGACTCTCAACCACTGCACCACCAGGGAAGCCCATGTGATTTTTTTATAGTGGTTGATTTGATGGATTACATTAATTGATTTTCCAGTGTTGAACCAGCCTTGCATATTTGGGATAAATCTTGCTTGGTTGTGGTATATCTTTCTATACTTTTTTTGGATCTAATTTGCTAACATTTGTTGAACATTTTTGCATCTGTGTTCGTGAGCAATACTGGTTTGTAGTTTTCTTGTAATGTCTTTATCTGGTATTGGTATTAATGTTAGCCTCATATAATGAAGTATTACTTCTGCTTCTGTCTTTTGAAAGAGTTTGTAGAAAATTGGCATAACTCCTTCCTTAAATGTTTGGTAGAATTCACCAGTGAACTCATCTGGGCCTGGTAATTTCTGTGTGAAAGGTTATTAATTATTGATTCAATTTCTTTTGTAGATATAAGCCTATTTAGATTGTCTTATTTCTTCTTGTGTGTGTTTTAGAAGTTAATGTTTTTCAAAGAATTGGTCCATTTAATCTAAGTTATAAAATATGCGGGCACAGAGTTATTCATAGTATTCCTTTATTATCCTTTTAATTTTTATGGGCTGTGAGGCGATGTCCTCTCTTTCATTTCTGATATTTGTTAGCACTTACTTCTTGCCTTTTGAAAAAGGGTCCTGCATTTTCAGTTTGCACTGGACCTGGCAAATTACGTGTTACTCCTTAACTCCAAGGGAGTACATAGTTTGGAAATTTATACTTTTAATAATCTTTTACATCATTTGCATGCCTTTAGATGATTTCTCTTGGCTTTGTTCTGAGTTTTGTTTGGGAGAGGATTAAAGATTACAGAAATATCAAGAATACATGTTTGCTTTTCTTAAGTGTTCAACTGTCTGTGAGCTAACAATTTAAATGGCAAATACTTTTAAAATTTCTTCCTATACTTTGCCTTAAAAGTGTTTTCAAGAACAAAATACCTTTCATAAGTTGGGAAACAGCTTCATCTCCAGTCATCTACGAGTTATATTCATGAGCAAGTTTGACGGTCAGCTCCATTATCGGAAACAACTTTTATTTCATTCTCCTCCTATCCAGGCTTTTCCCAGAAAGAACCCTGTTCTTCACTCCTGAAATTTAATCAGTTCACCAAGTCTTATCAGTTCTGTCTTCTAAACAATTTAGCAAATGACTCGTTTCCCTCCATTTCCACTGCTATAATCAGGCCCTCTGTACTTCAGTCGCATTCTACCTAGCCTCTCTGTCTTGACACTATGCCAGACTGCTCTTAAAAGTAAAAAAAAAAGAATGTATATATATATGTATAACTGAATCACCTTGCTGTACAGCAGAAATTAACACAGCATTGTAAATCAACTGTACTTCAATTAAAAATGTAAACAAAAAAAAGTAAAAATCATATAGTGTACAGCTCCCCTATTTAGAGTTCCCTAGCTTTTGAATTAAAGCACAAATTCCTTCACATGGCATAGGTCCATTCATGATTTGGCAAATGGCTTCAGCCCTCTTGTTTGCAATCTCCATATACATTCTGACATGTAAAAACTGTTTGTATTTCCCTGAAAGTGGCCTGTTCTGTGAATACCATTGTGCCTTCCTACATACTTGTGTCACTGCCAAAAATCTCTACTTTTCCATTGTTCTGTTGGTTAATGCTCTCCTTAATACTCAAGACTATATGTCACTTTGTCCAAGATGCTTTCCATGGCCTGCCAGAGAAATTAAACTCTCCTGGCTTTGTGCCTCACAAGATCCCCTTTTCCATCTTTACAGCAGCAACATATTCACTGTAGAATTGTTGTTCATTTACTTATATCTATCTATCCATACTAGGTAATCATTTTCTTACAGGTAGAGAGTGTCTTCTCTTTCTGCATCTCCAGCACCTAGCACAGGGCTTGACGTGTGCTAGACTTAAAACTTATGGAATGAAAGAATCAGTGAATAAACCCAAGAAGCTAAATTGATAAAACTAATTTAGATTACAATGTAAGTGTAATTGTACCCAGTTAACAATTTGATTAAGTATGGATAAGGAAAGATAGTCAATTTATGGTGGAGAATCCTGGCAAACGCTACCTTAGCCAAATGATCAATGTTAACATCCCTAATGATGTCAAGTTGAAGTGATGCACCCCTTACATATTGGGATGAG
This sequence comes from Phocoena sinus, assembly GCF_008692025.1. Taxonomy (NCBI): domain Eukaryota; kingdom Metazoa; phylum Chordata; class Mammalia; order Artiodactyla; family Phocoenidae; genus Phocoena; species Phocoena sinus. The sequence continues at coordinate 65,519,927 of NC_045771.1, read as the reverse complement.
AAAGGCACTCTTGTCTCTGAGGTATTTGTTCATAAAACCAATAACCACAAGCTTATTAGAAGAAAAGCATCAGACAAACCTAAATTATGGAACATTCTACAAAATATGTGACTAGTACTACTCAAAACTGTCAAGGTCATAAAGAAAATATGAAGAGCTGTCATAGTATAGAGTATCCTAAGGAGACATGACAACTGAATTCAGTGAGGGAATCTTAAATTGGATCTTGATGCAGTAAAAAGATATTAGAGGAAAAAAAAAAGATGAAATTTACATAAAGTCTAGAATTCAGTTAATAGCAATTTACCAATGTTTGTCTCTTAGTTTTGACAGATCTGCTATGGTGTATAAGATGTTAACATTAGGGGAAATTGTAAAGATTATATTGGAACTCTTTATACACTCTGTGGCTTTTCTGTAATTATTCCAAGATAAGTGTTCATATACAGACTATAAGGATGAATGCAATAATTGAAAATACCAAGAAGTAAATACAGTTTCCAGTTAAAAGTCAATTAAACATGGTATCATAAATATTTATGTAAATACACATTAATCATTTGAATTGAAAACAAATGTACATTCATTAATCAATCTTTTGATGCCAGGAAGAGGCTTGCTCTACAAGTTTATTGCCACGTGTTTTCGTACATTAGTCAGTATGAATGTAGGGCTTAATTTTAATCCAGTAAGGCAGTTACATTAAGGTCAAAAAAAGATCTCCTTCTAGACCATTATTAACAGGACAGTTATTGTATTAAAGACGTTTATCTGCAATACTCAACCTGGTATGTGAGAAGTCATGAGATGTTAAATTTCTGTGAAAGCTGTGGATTAGTTTTGGGTTCCTTAAAAATCAGGGCATCTCCAGAAGGAAAGTGTAAGACCCTCCAAAGTGCTATATCATGTCAGGCCATGTCAATCTAGTCTGTATAAAATGTCTGACAACTGGTTTACATTCCAGGTGGTTGTGTTGGGAAGAATTCATAGGTGCCATCAAAAGTTAACAACATGGGCAAAGTTTATTTAATGATGGGATATTCTACCATTCATTAATTTTACCTAAAACATGAATTTTAAAAAAATCAAGACCCTTGTAATTCTTTATAGACAGTTTGAATGTCTTTATAGACAGCTTGTAATTCTTTATAGACAGCTTGAATATCACATAATATAGGCAAGAAGTGCTTTTTGAAGAGATCCCTAAGTGTAATGTAGAGGTATTGGTTGGTGACCATAGCATAGGATTGGACAGACAGATCTCTATCTATTAATACAGCTCTGAGTGTTTATAGAAGATAATAAAAGTAAGTGAGTTTTTTGACAGTAATAAAAATATTTTTATTTTTACTTTTTATTTATTGTTGACATGTGTTAATGGAAGTCCAGTGATATTAGAGCTTTCTATACAAATAAGTGAGTCTTCACATTAGTTTGTACTTAGTCTTCATGTGACTTCATGTTGTAGTTTGTCTCTAGAGTGAAATGACAGTTTCCAAGAGGAACTGTATCCCTGAGAAAACACATTACATACTAAGAGGAATATATTAAAATGTCGTAACTGAAAATAAAATAAAATCTGAAACGAGACTGGATAGAATTAGATTATCGAAGGGAGTGTAATGTTTATCCTTAATTATTTAATATTCTCACAGAAATACTGTTCTCCATTGAACTCATCCAAAAATTGATGAGATACTTAAAGAACATGCAGACTATAAATTTGAACTCTGAGATCTAGACGAATATTCCCAGTGGAGGATAAATTTATTTCCAATTGCTGTAAATTTCAGGTCTAAGAGATAAGGAAATATAGTACCAGTAAAACTAGGTTCAGTGTTACATTCTAAACACCTTAACTCTTTATTATTGAGCTACCTTGTAAAGATAACAAAAGTCAATAAAGCATTGCTATGTATTTCATCTTTTAGGGCTATGAAATATTTGTGTGCTTCCATAAATGTTAATGAAAGAGAATAGGTAAACAAATGTCATTGACTATAAATTAGAGTTTGGAAAGGCAGTAATGTGTAGCACAGTATTTTAAATCATAAAAATCTTTGATCTTTACCCTTTGAATGATAAGCCTACCATGATGCAGCTGATTTCTTCAGTAAGGGAAAGGAGTCAGGGCTCCTGATTGCAGAGGCACACTCTTAACCTTAATGGTAATATTTTTGAAGAATTATATTAGAAGGTAGAAGTTTGTATTATGAATCACAATGAAGAAAATCATAATGACACAAAAGACAGCCATTAATTGGGTATGAGTTACTATGTTTTAAAGCGCTGGCTGTGGAAGGAGAAATGCCACCTTTGAATGAATAGCTTCCTCTGTCTGATCTGACCTCCTCCCACTTAGACGTGAAGGTGATAAATCACGAAGTGCAGCCACAGCAGGGATCCTTATTAATAGAAACATCCAAGACTTCTGGCAATCACTGTGAGTGCAAGTGACACGCACAAAGGTTTTCCTTTCAGCTGAAAAGATGTGAATTTTCTATGAGAATTTGTTAGAAGTGGATACGGAATTTCTTGGCTGTGCATCTGAGCACTTCATCTCCTAGACAGCGTAGGAGTCCTTAGAATGTGTTCTATCAACACATCAAGCCACTATCACAGCGATTTGAATTGAGAATTTTATATTATTAGAGTAGGTATATTCTTGAAGCAAAAAAAATCACTATTCAATTTATTTCTCTTTAATGAAAATAAAATTGAAGCAATGAGCAAAGGATCTGGATTTTGCTAATTTAATCACTTGAAAGAGGAATCAAATTTTTAAATGACAACTTAAAACAGGAACTGGATTTAGTTATTTCCCCTCCCCCACTCTAACTGTTACAAAGACAATTGAATCTGATCATTTCTTTTTAAATTATTTTTTCCAGTTATCTTAAGTTCAGTTGTTCTTGTACTGCCTCTGAGTTTGACAGCTTCTTCTGAAAACCATAACCAGATGATAAGCAAGAAGCAGTGAGGCTCAATTTTGATTTTACAAATTTTCAGTACTCCAGAGTTAAAAGTAAAAGACTTGCTTGAAGGAATAGAAAGAGTATGAATTTAGGAAGCCTGGGTTTAAGTTCCAGATTAAGCCTTGTGTGACTTTGGACACGTTACTTATCCTTGAGATTTAGCGCTCACATCTATAGAATAAAAATTACCATGCCAGCATTATCTAACATTAGTATTTTTGGGGTGAGTACCATATTAAACAATGTATGCACCTTAGTTTTGGAAATAGTAAATTTATATAAAGTTTGGAGGTAATATGAGAACTTCAACTATTTTCTTTGTTTCTGTCATCAACATAGTTATTAAAAAATTGATTTATATAGATACTATATATCTTACTTTACATTTCACTTTCCTTTTTACCTTCCTAGAGGTGTTAGCTTTATAATTTAAAAATATTATCTCAGATTTACTTTAACCAATGAATACACAGAGATTATAAATTTAATGAAACCAATATTTTATTTCCACTTATCTATCCAGTATTTTATCTATTATAAAGATAATATAACACTAGACAACTTGACTGAAAAATTGCTCATGAGCTTATTTCAGTGTTCATCTTTTCAGTATATATATGTAGCAACTATATTCCTGCAAAATTAATTATTAAATGTATTCAGTATTTTACTGATGCGAGAGAGGTTGGCCACAGAATAATGAATAAACATTCACTCAGAACTTGGCATGGCATGAATGTTTTAGATGAAGAGAGGTCTGTGTTCCCTTTGTATCTCTTAAGCAGGGACTAACTTTCCTGCCAGAGGTTAATTAAAATAGTCTTTCCTGGGCTTCCCTGGTGGCTCAGTGCTTAGGAATCCGCCTGCCAATGCAGGGGACATGGGTTTGAGCCCTGGTCTGGAAAGATCCCATATGCCACGGAGCAACTAAGGCCACGCGCCGCAACTACTGGCCTGCGCTCTAGAGCCTGTGTGCCACAACTACTGAAGCCTGCGCGCCTAGAACCCGTGCTCTACAACAAGAGAAGCCGCTGCAATGAGAAGCCCACGCACCCCAACGAAGAGCAGCCCCAGCTCCCCACTAGAGAAAGCCTGCGTGCAGCAACGAAGACCCAACACGGCCAAAAAAAAAGATCTTTCCTATAAAAATATTGAATCACTATGTTGTACACCTGAAACTAATATAAATCAACTATACTTCAATTTTAAAAAGTCTTTCCTAAGTCAAGAGCACAAAGCAGGGTAATCTTACAGAGAGCCAAACATCTTATACCTCAGGAGGAAAAGCCACGATACATTTAAATACCTACCAGAGTACCTAGGACACAAGGATAACCATGCCTGCTATTCTGGTGTAGTTATTAATAGCACGCCTTGCACTCTCCCAGTTTGGACAATGAATTACGTAATCATTTACATAATAGGTACTCAGCAAATGTTAACATTCTCTTCAGTGTCCCAGTTTAAATAATAATTTATATGGTCACCGTTTAATAAATGACAAGTTCTTTTCTTCTACCAGAATTATTTACAGAAACAGTATTATGGTAAAACTAAAGTCATTTATTCATTCATTCAGCAAATATTTGAGTGCTTACTATGTTCCAGGTGCTGGTAAAATCGTAGAGAACAAGAGAAGTATACTTCCTGACCTTAGGGAGTGTATATTTTATCAGAAAAGCAGACTCTAGAGTGGTAAATAAATGCATACATAATATACTTTTAGGGACTGACAAGTACTGTAACATAAGCTGAAGATAGGTAATTGAAAATAAAATGTTGTGGGATGAGGAAGGTACATTGAGATAGAGAAGGCATCTTTCAAAAAATGACACTTGGGAAAACATCAAATGACCTGAGGGAGAGTGCCATTTAAATATCTTAAAGAAGGATATTTCCAGGACAGGGAACACCTTTCCTAAGTGTTCAGCCACTGAGATGGAAAAGAAACTTAGCATATTTGATTAGCAGCAAGAAGACCAGCACAACTGGTGCAAAGTGTGCAAAGAAGGGATGGGGCTGGAGGGAGGTTGAGTGTCATGGCAGAGTCTGAGTTGTCTTCTAAATGTGCTGGGGAGCTATTGGAGGTGGACGCAATCTGAATTTAGCTTCTAAAATGCTCATACCACATGCTGTGTGAAGAAAAGACCACAGAGAGGTGTATCACACTCCTCAAATGCACCTCATCAGGTACTGGCGGCTGCACCTATCTCTGAGGCCATTGACTAGTTTCACCCAGTCACCATGGCTTCCAAATTAATGTGGGCAACACCTGAGATTGCTTCTCTTCATGCTTGTGTCTCATGCCTCTCGCCTTCCATTCTAGGGCCTCACTGAAGCCATTGAGGTGTGAGATGCATGAGATCTTATTAGTGTCCATGCAAGCACAATCTGGAGTTGTAGGGGAGTTAATACTCCAGGCTGAGTCTTTGACCATTAGGAGAAGAGAGCATATGGACAGATTTTTCTGTCTCTCTTCCTCAAAACAGATTGTCTGGAGATAGAGTAGCTCATGTGGTCTCTTAAATGTCTGTCTTGAAAGAGGGAGCAATCCATTGTGCTTGGTATCAATCCATGGCCAGCATTGTAATGCACTCTGTTATTGGCTTTTTCTTCTCTGCCTGACCTACCATTCCTCCCTTTTGTTTCTTTTGCGATTGCACTTCCTAACACAAGAGAAACATATAAACTTTTGCCCTTCCTCTACTTTCTAGGGAAACCAAACTAAGATAGGAAGATGAGGAGAAGTAGAAAGACTAGTTGGGAAGATATTAAAGTAGTCCAGTGAAGATAAGCTGGTGGCTTGGAATGTAGTGTTTGCTAATGTCTGGTAATCAAGAGTGTGATTTAATTAAATATATACTTTTCTGTTTCCTCTTTCTTCATCAGCATATTACCTACCTGTTTTTTTCGGGGGGGGGGTTACCTGCAAGAGTGAAATGCTCTTGTAAATGGTTTTATTTTGATCTATTTTCTCTCCTCCAACAACTTTTTCATTTTTCTTTGTCATTCCAGTACTCAAAAGCCTTTGTCCTTCAGCTTATCACCATATTAAATTTTAATTTTTTTGTTTGTGTTTCAAGCTGTTCCATTCATTGGCCTCATTAAAGTTATCCAAATTTATGATATTTCCTGAAACATTATAATCTCCTTACGGCTCAAAGTATGTTCATATTCCTAGGATTTTCCTTATTACCTTCTCTGTAGCCAAATTGTGTCAGTCCAACAAGATTCACTTCCTTCATGAAGCATATATCATTTTTATCCTGGGCCCCCCAATAATAATAATAGTGGATCCAACACTGATCTGTGTGCTTTTACATATTATTCCTCTCAGAATTCCTGTGATGTACCCATTAGTAGTATATTACTTACCTGTTGCTGCTGTAGCAAATTACCGGAAAATCAGTGGCTTAAAACAACACAAATCTATGATCTTACAATCAAGATGACAGCAAGACTTTGTTCATTCTTGAGGCTCTAGGGAAAAATGCATTTCTTTGCTTTTTCCAGCTTCTAGAAGCCACTTGCATTCCTTAGCTCATGGCCCCTTCCTTTTTCAAAGTAATATCTTCAAATCTTTCTCACTCCGACTTACCTCTTCTGTTTCCCATCTCCACTTTAAATATACTTGTCATTACATCAAGCCCACATAGATATTCCAGGGGCAATTTCTGTATTTTAAGATGAACTGATTAGAACCTTAATTCCCCCTTGCCATGCAACATAAGATAGTCACAGGTTCTGGGAATTGGAGCAGGGACATCTTCAGGGGGCCAATGTTCTGCCTACCACAAACATCCTCACCATTTTACAGTGAGGATTCTGAGGCACAAAGAAGTTCAGGAACTTGTCAAAGACCACGAAGCTAGTAAGTACCCATGAGCTCCAAAACCTGCATGCTTAACCACTAAGTCATACTGCCATCGCTAAAGAAGAGAAAGGCATTGCTAGTACTATATTATATTTAGATCATATTGGGTTAACAGTTGTTTGGTGAGATGCTATTTTGTTACATATATCTGAAAATAATATGCTAAGTGCTGTTGTGGATGTGATGTTAATTGAAATTTGATCCAGCAGGCAAGGAACTGGGAATCTAACAAAGGGAATAAAACATAACAAATCATACTATTCTTGTGTTATACAGTATATCCTTGTTGCTTACCTATTTTATACATAGTAGTTTGTCTCTCTTAATTCTATACTCTTATCATGCCACACTCCTCTTCCCTCTCCCCACCGGTAACCACTATTTTGTTTTCTATATCTGTGAGTCTGTTTCTGTTTTGCTAGGTACATTTGTTTGTTTTATTTTTTAGATTCCACATATAAACAACATCATGCAGTATTTGTCTTTCCCTGTCTGAGTCATTTCACTAAGTACAATATTCTCTTCGTCCATCCACATGGCTGCAAATGGCAGAATTTCATTCTCTTTAACAGCTCTGTGTGTGTATGTACACCATATCTTCTTTATCTGTTCATCTGTTGATGGACACTTTGGTTGCTTCCCTATCTTGGCTTTTGTAAATAGTGCTGCTGTGAATATTAGCATGCATGTATCTTTTCAAATTAGTATTTTCATTTTTTACCCGATATACCCAGGGGTGGGATTGCTGTGTCATATGGTAGTTCTATTTTTAGTGTTTCGAGGAACCTCCATACTATTATCCATAGGAGCTGCACCAATTTACATTCCTACCAGCAGTGTACAAGGCTTCTCTTTTCTCCACATCCTTGCCAACATTTGTTATTTATTTATTTTTTTTGGTGGTAGTCATTCTGACAGATGTGAGGTGGTATCTCATTGTGGTTTTGATTTGCATTTCCCTTATGATTAATGATGTTGAGCATCATTTCATGTGCCTATTGGCCCTCTGCATGTCCTCTTCGGAGAAATGTCTCTTCAGGTCTTCTGCCCATTTTTGATTGGTTTGTTCATTTTTTTTTTTTTTTGATATTGAGTTGTATGAGCTGCTTATATATTTTGGATACTAATCCCTTATCAGTCATGTCATTTGGAAATATTTTCTCCCATTCTGTAGGCTTTCTTTTTGTTTGGAGATAGTTTCTTTTGTTATGCAAGAGCTTTTAAGTTTAATTAGGTTCCTTTTGTTTATTTTTGCTTTTATTTCTTTTGCCTTAGGGAACGTATCACAAAAATATTGATATGATTTATGTCAAAGGGTGTTCTGTCTATGTTCTTTTCTAGTTTTATGGTTTCAGGTCTTAACACTTGGGTCTTTAATCCATTTTGAATTTATTTTTATTTTTAAATTTATTTTTATTTATTTATTTTTTTGTGGTACGTGGGCCTCTCACTGTTGTGGTCTCTCCCATTGTGGAGCACAGACTCCGGGCGCACAGGCTCAGTGGCCATGACTCACGGGCCTAGCCGCTCCGCAGCATGTGGGATCTTCCTGGACCGGGGCATGAACCCGTGTCTCCTGCATTGGCAGGCAGACTCTCAACCACTGCGCCACCAGGGAAGCCCTTGAGTTTATTTTTGTATATGGTGTTTTGCACGTAGCTTGTCCAGTTTTCCCAGCACCACTTACTGAAGAGAATGTCTTTTCTCCATTGTTTATTATTGCCTCCTTTGTCATAATAAATTGATCATAGGTACATGGGTTTATTTCTAAGCTCTGTATTCTGTTCCATTGGTCTATGTATCTGTTTTTGTGCCAGTACCATGCTGTTTTGATTACTGTGACTTTGTAGTATAGTCTGAAGTCTGAGAGGGTGATACCTCCAGCTTTGTTCTTTTTTCTCAAGATTGCTTTGGCAATTTGGGGTCTTTTGTGGTTCCATATAAATTTTAGGATTGTTTGTTCTAGTTCTGTGAAAAATGTCATGGGTATTTTGATAAGATTGCATTAAATCTGTAGATTGCTTTGGGTAGTATGGTCACCTTAAAAATATTAATTCTTCCATTCCAGAAGCACAGGATATCTTTCTATTTCTGTGTATCATCTTTAATTTCCTTCATCAGTGTTTTATAGTTTTCTGGATATAGGTCTTTCACTTGCTTAAGTTTATTTTAGGTATTTTTTTTTGGGGGGGGAGGTATGATTTAAATGGGATTTTTTTAACTTTTTCTAATAGTTTTTTATTAGTGAATAAAAAAGCAGATATCTGTATATTAATCTTGTATCCTGCAACTTTATTGAGTTCATTTATTAGTTCTAATAGTTTTGGGGTGGAGACTTTAGGGTTTCCTATATAAAGTATTATGTCATCTGCAAATAGAGTTTTACATCTTCCCTTCTAATTTGGGTGTCTTTTCTTTTATTTCTTTCTTTTTTCTTTGATTGCTGTGGCTAGGCCTTCCAATACTATGTTAAATAGAAGTGACAAGAGTGCGCAGTCTTGTCTTGTTCCTGAATTTAGAGGAAAGCTTTTCAGTTTTTCACTGTTGAGTGTGATGTTAGCTATGGGTTTGTCATAAATGGCCTTTATTATGTTGAGATATGTACCCTGTATATCCACTGTATAAGACTTTTTATCATCAATGAATGTTGAATTTTGTCAAATGCTTTTTCTGTGTCTCTTGAGCTGATCATGTGATTTTTATCCTTCCTTTTGTTAATGTGGTATATCACACTGATTGATTTGTGAATATTGAACCATCATTGTGTCCCTGGAATAAATCCCACTTGATCATGTATTTAGTCCTTTTAATATATCGCTGGACTTGATTTGCTGATGTTTTGTTGAGGACTTTTGCATCTGTATTCATCAAAGATATTGCCCTGTTATTTACTTTTTTTGTTGTGGCTTTGTCTGGTTTTGGTATCAAGGTAATGGTAGCTTTGTAGAATGAATTGGGGAATGTTCCACGTTCTTCGATTCTTTTGAATAGTTTGAGAAGGATAGCTCTTCTTTATATGTTTGATAGAATTCCCCTGTGAAACCATCTGGTACTGGACTTTTGTTTGCTGAGATTTTTTTTTATTACAAATTCAGTTTCACTGTTAGTGATCAGTCTGTTCAAATTGTCTGTTTCTTCTTGATTCAGTCTTGGCAGGTTTTATGTTTTTAGAAATTTCTCCATTTTTTTCTAGGTTGTGCAATTTGTTGGCATGTAACTGTTCATAGTATTCCCTTATAGTTTTATTTTTTTATCTCTGTGGTATCAGTTGTTATTTCTCCTTTCTCCTCTTTCATATCTTTTTTTTTAATCAATTTTGTTTATCTTTTAAAAAAAAACAGCTCTTGGTTTCATTGATCATTTCTGTTGTTTTCTTGATCTCTCTCTTATTTATGTCCTCTCTGATCTTTATTATTTCCTTCCTTCTGCTGACTTTGGGCTTTGTTTTACTTTTCCTAATTCTTTTAGGTGGTTATGTTAGATTGTTTATTTGAGACTTTTCTTGTTCCTTGAGGAAGGCCTCTATCACTGTAAACTTCCCTCTTAGAACTCCTCTTACTGCATCCCACTTATTTCGGAAAGTTCTGTTTCCATTTTCATTTGTCTGAAGGTATTTTCTAATTTCCTCTTTGATTTCATCATTGACCCATTGATTTTTCCATGTGTTTGTTTTCCCATTTTTCTTTCTGTAATTGATTTCAAGTTTCATACCATTGTGGTTGGAAAAAATGCTTTATAGAATTTCTGTCCTCTTAAATTTTTGAGGCTTATTTTGTGGCCTACTATGTGGTCTATCCTGGTGAATATTCCATGTGCACTTGAAAAGAATGTACATTCTGCTGTTTTTGAATGTAATGTCCTATAGATATCTACTAAGTCCACTGGTCTGTTGTGTAACTTAAGACCACTGTTGCCTTATTGATTTTCTGTCTGGATGATCTATCCATTGATGTAAATGGTGTGTTAATGTCTCCTACTATTATTGTATTGTTGCCAATTTCTCCCTTTATGTCTGTTAGTACTTGCTGTATATATTTAGGTGCTCCTATATTGGGTGTGTATATATTAACAAGTATAATGTCCTCTTCTTGTATTGATCTCTTTATCATTATGTAATACCCTTCTTTGTCTTTTGTTACAACCTTTGTTTTAAAGCCCATTTTGTCTGATATGAGTATTGCTACCCCTGCTTTTTTGTTGTTACTGTTTGTATGAAATATCTTTTTCCATCCCCTGACTTTATCTGTGTGTGTCTTTAGCCCTGAATTGAGTCTCTTGTAGGCAGTATATTGAAGCGTCTTGGTTTTTTTTATTCAATCAGCCACACTATGTCTTTTGATCAAGGCATTTAGTCCATTGACATTTCAGTAATTATTGATAGCTGTGTACTTATCTGCCATTTTATTACTTGTTTTCCAGTTATTTTGTAGTTCTATGTTCATTTCTTAGTCTTTTTGTTTCTTCCCTTATGCTTTGATGATTTTCTTTAGTAGTATGCTTGAGTTCTTTTCTTTTTGGTTTTTTCTTATGTACTGCAGGTTTTCTGTTTGTGGTTACCGTGAGGTTCATATATGTTTACCCATAATCATATCTACTTGCTTTAAACTGGTGGACATTTAAGTTGAAACACATTCTAAAAGATCCTGATTTTTTAATCCTGTCCCCTGCATTTGGTGTTTTTGATGTCATGTTTTATGTCTTTGTGCTTATCCCTTAACAGTTTATTATAGTAGTTACAGTGGTTTTTTATAATTTTTTGTCTTTTAATCTATATACTGGCTTATTTAAGTAATCTTCAGTCCTTGTTATTTGTGTGTCTTTCCAAGTGGGATTTTCTCTCTCCTAAAGATTCTTCTTTTCCATTTAGAGAAGACCCTTCAACATTTCTTTTAGGATAGGTTTAGTACTGATGAATTCTTTTAGTTTTTGCTTGTCTGAGAAGTTCTTTATCTCTCCTTCTATTCTAAATGATAATCTTTCTGGGTAGAGTATCCTAGGTTGCAGAGTTTTCCCTTTCAGCACTTTGAATATATCATGCCACCCCCTTCTGACCTTCAAAGTTTATGCAGAATATCAGTCTTTCTTATGGGGATTCCCTTGTATATGACTATTTTTCTCTTGCTGTCTTAAGAATTCTCTCTGTATCTTAGACTTTTGCCATTTTGATTACGATATGTTTTAGTGTGGGCTGTTTGGGTTCATCTTGTTTGAGTCCCTCTGCATTTTCCATACCTGAATATCTGTTTCCTTCTTTGGGTTTGGAAAGTTTTCAGCCATAATTTCCTCAAATACATTTTCAATCCCCTTCTTTCTCTCTTCTCCTTCTGGGACACGTATAAGGTGAATGTCGCAGTGCCTAATATTACCTCAGAGATGTTTTAAACTGTGCTAATTTTTTAAAATTTGTTTTTCTTTTTGCTTTTATGATTGGGTGGTTTCCATTATCCTATATTGCAAATCACCTGTGTGTTCTTCTGTATCACTTAGTCTGCTCTTCATTCCTTCTAACGTGTTTTTTTATTTCAGGTATTGAATACTTCATTTCTGATTGGGTCTTCTTTATGTTTCCTAGTTCCTTGTTAAAAATTTCACGGTGCTCATTTACTCTTTTCCCTAATTCAGTTAACATTTTTATTACCAATGCTTTGAATTCTGTATCTGATAAATTGTTTCTGTTTTTTTTTTCTTCAGGGATTTGCTTTTGCTCTTTCCATTGAGAGCAGTTCCTCTGCCTTTTCATTTTGCTTAACTTTATCTGCCTGTATGAATTTAGGTTAAACACTTACCTCTTGAGATCTCAAAGGGGTGTTCTTATGCGGGAGCATCCTTATACAGACTGTGTGTGCCTAGTGCCTCTGGTGGGAAAGCTGGATTTGACGTGGATGCAAGGCATGTCTTTCCTCAGGGTGTGCCGGCAGTTACAGCTTTGGTAGGGGGTGGGACTGAAGATGGAGGGTCTAGAGCTGGAGCCAGCTTTGAGTTGGGAGTTTCCCTCTACTCAGTAGCCATCAACATCCTATCAGGTGTGAGATCTGTTCCCAGGCTGCTGGAGCAGAAGCCCTGGGGGTTCTGGCTCTGCTCCCTTGAGGAGTGTGTTTTCTTCTCTCCCCACACTGGGACCCATGCCCTAGAGTGTGGAATGCTGAAGCACAGGGGGACCTGTGTGGGCTCTTGGCTTGTGTAAGTCACAGAGAGGTGTCCACGCTGTCTCTGATGCACTGCCTGTGCATACACTTAGAATTGTTTCTCTCACTCTGCTCAGATGCAGCTTTGGGTGCAAGTCCCCTTTGTCACTTTCAGTGGGTCACTGCTCCCTGCTTCTGCCACCCTCCCCCTATTGCGGGTCCATACTACAGGGCAGGCAGGGCCTACATGGACTCTCTGCCTACACTGGGGCATGAGCCCTGATAGAGCAGCTGCTGCCAGAGTTGTGGGCTGCTTCTGACGTGCTGCTTGAGTAAGTGCCAATAATGGCCACCACTGCTACACCCAGGCTCTACCCTAGGATAGGGTCACCTCTACATCTATTGGCCAGGTCTTCTCCCCCGTTGTGGCCATCCCAGATCCAGTGCCATGCTGTGACGTAGAGTGAGCTGGGCCTGAACATTTGCTTGACTAGGGCCGGGGCATGCATCAAGGTGGTCACAGGAAACCTAGCAGCCACTAAATGAGTCTTCTCTCCACTCTCTCTGCCCTGCCGTGGGGTCAAGCCAGCACACACACTCCTCTCAAGCTGAGTCCAGGCTTCCCACAGCCCTCCTGTTAGTCCCAGTGGTCCTCCAACCAGTCAAGGGTGCTCATGTCTCCCATGTAGGACTCCAAGACTAGGGTGCCCAATCTGTGGCTCTCACCACTCTCTCCTCAGAGTGGTTGTCCACCTGTGTATTCTCCCTCGTTCTCTAAGTCTCCTCCCAGGGGCATGGTCCCAATCTGATCACCTTTCTTTCCTTCCCATCCAATTATGTGTGGATCTTTCTCACAGCCTTTGTTGTTCCAGGGTCCTTCTGCCAGTTTCTGATTTGTTTTCAGTGAGAATTGTTCCACATGTAGATGTATTTTTGATGTGTTTGTGGGGGAAAGTTAGATCCAAGTTAGATCCATGTCCTCTTATTCCACTATCTTGATCAATCTCCCTCAAACCTTTTCTTTTTAATCTTAGGTTTTAATTTATACATGGAAAAGGATGAAATGGTAATATTTATCTGGCGCAAATATTCCTAGGAGACCTGTTCCTCTGAGAAAATGGCAAATTTGGTGTTAGTCCAAAAGAAGTGTCTCTAATTCTGTTCCCTACCACCATCACACATAAAACAACTTCTGTCTTCAGAAGCAGACACTCCCCTCAGTCTGATCTGAGTTTACCCTGGCATATAAAATACTCTTCTCAGAATGAAGTGAATGTCATATCCTCCTTTGAAGGTCAAGAATGCCTTTTTTATCATTTAGTTCTTCTTAGTTTTCCATTTGTATAAATGACTATTGTTAGGTATACTTAGCCCTTTCTTTTGAGTATCAAGAAAAATGGTGGCTTTCCTTTATGATTTTGGTTCCAGAAGAATAAAAACAATATCTAGAGCTTTCTTTTTGTAGCCTTAAAAAGCTTTGAACAGCCCTAGACTGTTACAAAAAATGAAGAAATTTGCTCTGACTCGTATTATGTGGACCTAGTTTATTATTATTAATGGTTATTATTCAGATCATCTTAGATGCATCTATCATATCTCTATTTACTCTAAGTATTCATCTTTAGAAAAGAATTCAGTCAATGTGTATAAACACTGTATCTGCTGCTTCTTTGCCTAGATATTAACCTGAAAGTTTAGTTGTAAATTAAGTATGTTAGAAAAAGCATTGTTGAACTTTAAGTACTATGTATTTACCATGTGAATGTTTAAAACTTAATATATTTAAGTATGTTCACTATAACGCTTGAAATAATATACTGCCATTTGAGTATAAGAAACCAGCTCTTATTGGTTCCATTTTTATGGTCATACATTTTTCATTTTAATACAGAATATTTTTATGTATATGTCCATTTTACATCCGTAGCTAAGAATGTAAAAACAAGATATTTATATTTATAAATGAAACACTTGGCTTTGCTGTCCCATGATTCAAAAGTGTCATTATCTATCCAAGAATGAATACTAACAATTTTAGCATCATGTTACACTATGTCCAACTTTTGTTTCTTACAGATTCAGATGAACAAAAAGTAATTTTGAGACTAATCCATAAAATTGTGCTTGAGAGTCAATTAATTATAATACATCTTTCCCTGCCTCTCTTTAATATACAGAAACATAGTTCTATTACTGTGACATTATAGATACTTCAAAAACTCTCACCAACTAATATATGCTTAACACTCCAGTAGAGTACTAAGAATTTGAGCTGGAAATGTGTATGCCATAAACAACTAGAGAACGGAAGGCATTTCACAGAGGGAACTTGAATGTGTAAGAAGACCTATTTGAAGAAGCAGAGGGTTTCTAACAAAAAAGTGTTGTAACTTATAAAGGTGGGAACTTCCATCAAGTAAAGCCTCTGGTGAAAATAAGATAATTAGATTTAGTCCTCTAAACGATAAAAATCATTGACAGGAAAAATTTTAAAATGACTATAAAATTAGGGAAAAGATGCTTTGTCGAAAAAAATGGAAGTTTTTTCAATTACTTTCTCTCTTTCTCCACAGTCACATATTTTTCAGGAAACACGATGAGGTACTGTGTTATTCCCTGTGTGGAGTAAAAATTTTATTAAATTGAAATTCCTATCCTTTGGAGCAATTTGCTTCCTGAGGAAGTTTACATTCTAGAAAAGAAAATAATATGGACATAAACAGTAGTAACGTAAGAAAGGTTGTTATCAGTGCTTTAAGAGAAACCAAAACAGTATTACAGGTGTTCAAGAGAGAGGTCAAAGAGGTAATACAAGGGGATCTAAAAGGAAGAGATCCTTAGTTTCCAACTTATGTACAGCTCTCTGTTTTTAATTGTTCTTATTCAGATCACATATCTTTCTCAATCATGTTGACCTCTCAGCATGGACTTTGTAAAAGTCTCATTCCTTCAGACTTCAACTCCCCACACTGTATTTAAAAACTGCCTCTTTGATGAGGCAGTTTTCCTCCTCAGTTACATTCAACATTACTTCAGCCAGATCAAGCCATCAATAGTTTTCTAACAGCTACATCAATAGTTTCTCTAACAGCTACGTAAAAGTGATACAGGACTCACAGACTTAGAGAACGAACTCATGGTTATAGGGGGGAAGGGTCAGGGGGAGGATAGATTGGGAGTTTGGGATTGACATGTACACACTGCTATATTTAAAACACATAACCAGCAAGGACCCACTATATAGCACAGGGAACTCTGCTCAATATTCTGTAATAACCTAAATGGAAAAAGAACTTGAAAAAGAATAGATACATGTGTATGTATAACTGAATCACTTTGCTGTACACCTGAAACTAACACAATATTGTTAATCAACTGTACCCCAATGTAAAATAAAAAATTTTTAAAAAGTGATACAGGAGCAGATAAAGAGATCAAAGGCTCTTAGAATTGCATTATTTTTGAACACATATATCCTGGTTTTTTATCATTAAATGTCATTTAAGGAACACCAACATCAACATGAAGATGTCACTGTGTATAAGTCAAGATATAGTTTCTGACTTTTGGAGCTATCAATCAAATTTCAGCAATGGAGATAACTTGGGTGACACTGACGTAATACGAAGTGGAGGAAGTCACACCTATACTGTGTGGATATGTCATTTCTGCTTTTCCATTAATCCTATATGCATTAGTCCCATAGGAAACGCCAATTTCCTGAGGGGTTTTCTTAGAGGACAAAACCCAGCATGGAAAGAAATTGTCTTATTGAGAACATGAGATGGGATTGGTTTGTTAGTTGGTGACGATAGAACTGTCATCAAAAATTGTCAGTCATTTTTCTCATACAAGTATATTTAGTTACAGTTCTGGGTAATTAACACTAGTGAATACTGTTTGGATATTTATGTTCCAAGGGCTATGTTTACTACAAGTTCATAGTTATAAGAGGTAGTTCGATGTCACTAAATATGTTCAGGGTCAAATCCAATATATATGTGCCTTTGAAATTACATTCTTTGAAGGCATTTAAAAAAAATCTGTGTGAGGTGTATAGGTTACAAACTTTGAAAATGATTTATCTGAAGAAATAGGCTTTCAACCATGGTTCGTATGCCCTACTTCCATTTGATAATCTTACAGTAAGGTCACTGCCATAGGCCTTTTACATGTACTTTCAAAGCCATAAAGATAATTAACTCTGGATCTGAGGTTAGGCAGTGTTCTGTAGATGGAGTTGAAAGCACATTTACTGTTGTTGTTGTTGTTTTGTTGCTTTATAAATAGTTGAAAGGTCTTCACTACATGAGTAAATGTGTTGTTTTGTGTTTTATACATACGCTATATACTATAGTTACAGTGTAAAATATCTTTGACTTTAAAATGTGCTGAAAATATTTTGAAAGGTGAAAGCACATTGATATATAAGCTTGGAAGAGTAATCCCTGTAGAGTTAAGCTCACAAAAAAGAATTAATTTCATGTTTAACATGGTTTCACTCACTTAGCGTTCTGCAGTATACCACATGGATGACTGCAACAGTTTTATTTTACATTTCTGAATTGTGGCTTATCTATTTAATGATTACGCATTACCATACTTGAAGCAATAGCATACATTTAAACAAGTGAGCAAATTTTGACTCCAAATATAAGTGTGTATAGTGTCCATGGGGACTTCATTTGCTTAAAATACTACCTTGAAAAGACAGATTAAATATGTTCATACTTTTTTCCAAACAATATAGTAGGCAGCATTCTTCTAGAAGTCAGTAAATTTGGATTTCTTTTTTTAATAAGAGAAAACTGTTCAGTGTACCTTTAAATCTGATTCTTTTAAAAAAAATTTTTTTTTAATTAATTTATTTATTTATGGCTGTGTTGGGTCTTCGTTTCTGTGCGAGGGCTTTCTCTAGTGGCAAGCGGGGGTCACTCTTCATCGTGGTACGCGGGCCTCTCACTATCGCAGCCTCTCTTGTTGCCGAGCACAGGCTCCGGACGCGCAGGCTCAGTAATTGTGGCTCATGGGCCCAGTTGCTCCACGGCATGTGGGATCTTCCCAGACCAGGGATCGAACCCGTGTCCCCAGCATTGGCAGGCAGATTCTGAACCACTGCGCCACCAGGGAAGCCCAAATCTGATTCTTTTTAAAGCATTTTACATGAGCAAACCAGCAAAGCATTCTGTAGTATAACTGATGTTCACGATCACTGCCCATATATCATTACAGATTATTGTTAAGAATTTACTGTAGACCTTGGGTTTTTGTTTGCTTGCTTCCTTGCCTGCTTGCTTCTAAAACATAGTATAGCATTTTTGGTCCTTCATGCTTCAACTTCTTCCTCTCATTGCACTGTCCTGGAAGGATGCAGTTGAAGAAATTCACGTGTAGTGTTATCTTTTAGTAACCTTGCTCTAGAATCTATTTCATCAGTGGTTACCCTTACAGACAGTGGTCCCTCCGCACAGAACACCACTTTCGTTAACTGTCATCCACCACTCATAACATACCTTTCTCTATACATATTCTTATTTACTGTCCCAAACTAAACTTTTCATGAGCTAAGACAGAACAGAAACTTTTATATTTGAGTCTCACTATGAGCAACCTCCCAAAATTACATAATTTGACATGCCTCTTCTTTCAGCTAACTCATCAGCAGTGTTTTCTGTGTGATTCTCCCCAAAAGTTTGCTAACAAAGGATTTTGTTTAAGTTGTTATTATATTGTTTACCATATATTATTTCAGTCATTTTCTTTGACCAGGGCAGAAGAAAGCTATATTCCTCTAATGGTATAATTTCATTAAATTATTTCATTATTAAGTTAGAAATTTAAAAGATATTTCAAAATATTATTTAATTTAGGACATTTCTGTTAAGTGATGGTGTATCATAACTCTTAATGTTGCTGGAAAAGAGAAAGAGGTTTGTCATTATTAACAAAATCTTTAGTTTTAAAATGTCTTGTTCACCCTGAAGCCTGAAGGTACTAGAAAATAAACGCATTAAGTGTTACTAATATTTAGTGTACTTATTGATACTGGCAGCCTCTCTCAGTCTACTCAGTTCTCGTAATATTTTGAGGGAAGTTTAGGTTTTGATCAATGCAAACCTCAAAGTACACTTACGTTAGTTAGTAATAGCTCTTGTGTATCATAATTCAAATAATCTCAATAATTTTACTGGTCAGTTTCTTATCAGATATGACTAGATGGTCATTGTTCCCAACCCTCCCCCGCAAATGACTGAAAAAGAGTTTGTAGTAGGAGTAGAAGAATCTGCTTTGCCAGTTTCTTGTTCACTTGTGTTTGCATACTTTGTCCGATCTTCAATTCATGTTCACACTTTCATGCCATATATTTATTTTGGGAAAATTGATTTATGCTACTCTAGATTGTATAACACTTCAATCTATGTATTAATATACAAGGAAACTCCAATATTAAACAAGTGAAAATGAAAGAAAAGTTTAAATATGCCTTTGCTTGATCTAATTCTGACCTTCTTTCAGAATAGCATAGGTAGCCAATGGACTAAGTAAGGCGCCAGTGTTGATTTGTACGCTAAATATAAGCAATTCTTAATGTGTTTTTATTTTATAGATAAAATATAATTTGAGTAAAAATTTATAGAACACCTGGAGAACTTTTTGTAGGTTCTGATAAAGTAGGTCTGGGGTGGAATCTGAGAGTTTGCATTTTAACAAGCTCCCGGATGACTTAGGCTGCTGGTCCCTGGACCACGCTTGGAATAATGAGATTTTACAACACTCCAGTGCATCTTTTCACAAACACCATATGAAGCTTGCTTCCGATTTGAAGACAGCTATAGACAATGGGGTGTCATTTAAGGGTTTTCTAAGAGAAAATAAAATCAGGCTTATTTTAAGGACCAAAGAAAGAATCCAGTTAGTAAGCTATTGCAGTAGTGAGGTAAAAAGTGTTAGTGTTGTCAATGGAAATGGAAAATAATGGATGTATCCGAGGGGAAAAGTAAATCTCAATAATACGAATGACCAAATCCTATTGATATTGAAATAACTTTAAGTACTGTTTTGAGATGGTGTTCTGTTATTAATTTAGAACAGAAATATTAAATCTCCTAAGTAAACTAGAAAAATATAAAGAATGTAATGATTTTTTCACTTTTTAAAAACATGAAACCCTCATTGGTGTTCCACATCTGTCCATTGTGCTAAGTTGGTAATAGTGTATTTCAATTATTTCAACATTTTGGTCCCAAAATGAATTTAGAGAAAGAGTAATAAATGAAGGTGTTCCTTATAATAGATACTTTTGTAGATGATATATTTAATTAGTTATTTTACCACTGGATTTTTGTTTTGAATTGTTCCTTCCCCTTATTATGGGGGTTATCATTTTGAGATTTCATACTTTCTTGGTAGAGAACAGGAAGGGGACTGCTGCAATTAGAAGGAAAGTATGATGGCCTAGAAAAAAAGAAGGTCAGTGAAAGAAAAGGCAAGGAGGCAGTAGGGAAGAAATGAATGAGGAGTTCAAGAGAGTTGAAAATGGATATCTGGTGATATTGGTAACAATCTCAATGACTCAACTTCACAAATATGTATCCATTGCCCGCTGCATTCCTGGTACAATGGCAGAATATCGTCAGTCGCAGCCTACATTTTCATTAGAAAGACGCCACCTATAATGTGATATAATATTAGTACTGGGGTCTCAAGATTAAATTCAAAAATATCTAGATGCCTCTGAGGGGAACCTCAGAACCCCTGCCGTCCAACCAGTGTTTGGTGTGTCATGTAGCTCTTATCAGAACTCCAGCAGCCTTGTCAAGAGCTATGCCCCAAACCTCTGCTTTCATTATGAAATAGACTGGGGTGGATATGAGAAATTATTCTTCAGTGACTGAAAAGGTAATCTAGAAAACATGAGACCCACTAGGCATGAGGTATTTATGTTTTATGATTCCCAAGTCAGTGTTGTTTCTTCAGACTATGGGAGACGATATAAGGGGAAAATAAGTTAATTTCAGCACTACTCATACGCTGGTCAGAATTCACGTGGTACTCACAGATAAAGTAGCCAACCTGGAAAAAATATCAGTTCAAATTGTATTTCTCCTTGATTCACTTATGCCATGAGGGACTCACAATCCATTTAGAATATCAGCATAGTCATTGTACACCTCAATCAATGTAATGCAAAGAGGGGAAAGGGAATCATTAGGGCACACACACAAAAAATCAATTCTGGGCATCTGTCTGCATGCAGACCTCAGGCCAAAACAGATTGAGTACCAAAAGATAGGCAAAAGGGAAATCCCAGATTTCATTGTGCAGTTCTTTGGTGCTACTCCTGTTATGTGACTAATGAACCTTTCAAACCTTTCATTTTGAATCACTGTGTCTTACAGCTGCACCTAATCGTTATTTCTAAAACCTAAAACTATAATGTGGGCAGAAGCTTTAGATTAGGTGAGGCATGATGGATTGTCATTGTCAAAGTATTAATAGAAAGGTTCATTTTATATTAGAAATATAAAATATGGTATTTTATTCACATCTCCCTTTTGAGCTCGGATTCAGCTGTCAAAATGGACTGTATCATTCAAGACTGCACAAGTTTGCCAAACGATGTAGGACATTTGGCAGTACCTATATTAAATTCTGTTTTCCTGTAGTTCTTATGAAAAATGCTTCACATCATTGTGTTTCTCTATGAAGCACTATTTTTTTTTCTAAATAATGTTTAAGTGTGATCAAACTACAGTGTGATAACCACAATAAAAGAAGAGCAATGCAAATTAGTGTTTCTAATTGAAATTGTTTCTGTTGAAGCATTAAGATTTTATGTCTGTTTCAGTCTATTTTTACTGTAAATATATTGTAAAATTTAATATTGCAACACTGTTAAATTATTATCTCTTTTTTATAGTTGAAAAAACAGACTCACACAGAATAAAACAATTCATTAGGACTTGCAGCAAATAATTACTGAACCTACAGTTTGAACCAAATTGTTTCTCTAAACCTAGCACTCTTGATAATTAAGGCCTAGAGAAAGCAAGAGATTTGCACTAAAAGTCACACAAATACTCTTAGATGTTTAAGTAAATATGATATGGATATTCAGATCTATTTCATGCACATATATAAACATGGAAAAATAACATGAACATCACAGCATACACAATAGAAGTCTATTTCAAATGTATAAAGTAGATTATTTTCAAACTAACTACATAAAATTCAATCATAAAAAATACAAATAATTTTCCATTTTTTAATGACCCTATTGACATTGCACTTTCCAATCTGGGTTCTAAATTAATGTAAAATTACGGAAGGAGAAAGTAGTGAGTCTTAGTAAATCCACTGCCATTCAAAACCAAACAAGCTAAGTCTTTCATAACTTTAACAACAAAAATATTCCAAAAAACAATGTATCTGAAAATGTTTGGTACAAATATTTATCATAGAAACTGTGTGCAGTGCTTAAGCAAGTTCAGTCCCTATATACAGTTTCTGGTAAGAACATCTCAGGTTTAAGAATATAAACTTAATCCTGTTAATACTATTTCACTACATGTGTAATCAAGTTAATAAGTGTCATCAGGCATCCCTGGGAATTAGAAAGTGGGACTTATATTGAATTAATGCTTCTGTATGTTAAAAGTTTAGCATTTTGTTTTAAAAGTGCAAAGAATTGACATCAAAACTGAAATTTAAAAATATGTTATTTTTCAATGATTCATGTTTGCGTAGGATTTTATATTTTACAAAAGAAAATGTTGATCAATTAAATGGCTTTTCTGCTATTTCTTTGATCTTAATTTTTTTAAATGAATTTTGCCTTCTTACAAAAAAATATTTATTTATTTATTTATTTATTTATGGCTGTGTATGGCTCTTCGTTTCTGTGCGAGGGCTTTCTCTAGTTGTGGCAAGTGGGGGCCACTCTTCATCGTGGTGCGCGGGCCTCTCACTATCGCGGCCTCTTGTTGCAGAGCACAGGCTCCAGATGCGCAGGCTCAGTAATTGTGGCTCACGGGGCTAGTTGCTCCGCGGCACATGGGATCTTCCCAGACCAGGGCTCGAACCCGTGTCCCCTGCATTGGCAGGCAGATTCTCAACCACTGCGCCACCAGGGAAGCCCTGATCTTAATTTTGAGGAGTGTCTTTAATTTAGGCATCGTCCTTATCATAGGTCTTACACTAAAGGGTTGTATTTAGGGATTTTTTAAAAGTGTGTTCCCCTGGTTTGATCTGGGAGAAACATCTCAATGTTTACTTGTTTGATTACTGTACTTACAGCTTACACAGCAGGCTTGATGAGTAGTTTTTAGCTGTTACATGTACTTAATGCATATGTATCTCCTTATGTTCATGCACTGATTTGGGTACTCAGATATATATATGATGGTATTTAAGAAAGAAAAGAACTATTTTTCAGTAACATAAAAATTCTTTTTCCTTTTTAAAAACTCAACTTCCTTAAATGTCCACAACATGTTGAAAATAAGTTGAAAACTACTCTTAATCCACCAAATATCAAAATTTAGGCTTAAATAATACATTGTTATGGTGGGGAAAATATATATACATACATATATATGTGTATATATATATATGTATGTATATATATTGTAAACACACCTATTTTCTTTTTCCTTAATTAAATTTTTGCCTAGGTTTTGATCCACAGTAATATTCCGTATGACACTTTATAAAGCAGTAAAATCAGTATAGAGTGCTGCTGTCAATACCACAGAGTAAGATCAGAGGAGTGTTACCTGAAAATGCTTAATGAAGAGATGCTTCTGCTGCATATTCCAAAAATGGAGCTATCCTGGCTTCACTGCAGGAAGACTGTGCGCTGTATTGAATGCTGTACTAGAAATTATTATAGTGTGCCTCCAGAACACTATTTACTCTAGTATTCTGAATAATAACACATCTAGTTGATAGATGGCAACTTCGTTCTGTATACTTAGGCAAAAAACCTTGGTGTCATCCATGACCCCTCTCTTACACTCATACCGCACATTCAACCCATTAGCAAGATTTATGGGCTCAATTTTGAGAATATATCCCAATTCCGCAGTTCATCACCACTTTTGCTCCTACTCTTGATTCAAGCCACCATCATCTCTTGCCCAGATTATTGCAGTAGCTTCCTAACTAGTCTTTTGATTCTACCCTTGCTACTTTTGGGTCTATTTTCAGTTCCACAGCTAGAGTACACACAACCCTCCAAGAGCTTTCCATTTCACTCAGAGTAAAACCAGAGTTCTTACAATGTCCTTCAATGTCCTATATGGTCTGGTTCAATTACCTCCTATCTGAAAAGATTCCACTAATCTTTTCCTTGCTCATTCTGCTCCAGCCCTACTGACCTCCTTGTTATGATTAAAACACACTGGTCATGCTTATGCCTCAGATCCTTTGAACTTGCTCTTGTCTCTGCTGAAATGCTCTTTTCCCTCATAGGTACATGGCCAGTTCTCTTATCTTCTTTCATCTTCACTCAAATGAGAATCTCTGGTCATAGCTCCAGATAAAATTGCAAAGCTAATCAACCAACAAACAAATAACAGAGAAGTTTGCTTTATCTGCTTTATTTATCTTCTTAGTAAATACTTATTATTATCTAACTTACCATTTAAGTTACTTATTTATTGGTTTATTTTTCTATCCCCTCAACTAGAGCCAAGCTCTGAGCGGTCAGGAACGTTTTTCTTTCCTTCATTGCCATATGCAGCACACTTTGAACAGTGCCTGAAACCTAGCAGGCAATTAGTCAGTATTTGTTGAATGAATGAATGAATTTATTTCAAGAAGATAGTTCTCAGGGATGGAAAATATACAGGCTTTATTGCTGCATTTGTTTTTGTACGTAATCAAAAATGTTACCACAGTGTTTTGGAGAGGTGATAAAAATAACAATTGTATGGATATTAGAAGTGAGTTTTGGCATATGTAAAACATTTTAAAGACATTTGTTTCTCTGGACCAGTATTTTAAATTCAAATTATTTGTGTATAGAAATACCAAATGAATAACAACTTCAAGTTTTCAAAGTCTTATGAAGAAGGCACATCTACATGATTGACGTAAAGAAATAAAGGAAGCAGACTTCCCTGGTGGCGCAGTGGTTAAGAATCCACCTGCCAATGCAGGGGACGTGGGTTCCAGCCCTGGTCCGGGAAGATCCCACATGCCGCGGAGCAGCTAAGCCCGTGCGCCACAACTACTGAGCCCGCGTGCTACAACTACTGAAGCCTGCACGTCTAGAATCCGTGCTCCACAAGGGAAGCCACCGCAATGAGAAGCCCACGCACTGCAACGAAGAGAAGCCCCCGCTTGCCACAACTAGAGAAAGCCTGCGCACAGCAATGAAGACCCAACACAGCCAAAAATAAATAAACTTATTAAAGAAAAAAAAAGAAAGAAAGAAAAGAAGGAAAGAGAGGTATACTACTTGGAAATGTAAATTAGCAAGAAAACAAATAAATAAATTCTATGACCTTGGGCAAATTACTGACCTTTTTGCATCAAATCTTTTCACATTTTAAAAGTATGAGTGTTGAAATAGATTAATTCTTGGTTCCCTAATAGCTCAAAGATATTTCATAAATGTATATGGAATATAAATTTGTTTTTGTTTAAAGCTTATGCATACACACAGAAGGTATTACCACTTCACGCACTATTTTATCAAAAAAAAAAAGTTTATTGAATTTCTGTTGTGTATGAACTGAGGGTCGTGAAGAAAATCTGTGAAGACAGGCATGTTATCTGACTTTAGTGAGTTTACAGTTTGAGTAAGAAGACAAAGTAGTATGAAACAAAAAGTGTGTAAATAAACCTGATCAATGGTATGATGAGAATATATGGTGCCATAGTGCCCTCAGGGGGAGGTCCTAACTGGGTTGTGAGGGACAAATAAGGCTTTCTGGAACAAAATGTAGTTTGAGCCACTAGTGTAAATAAGAGTACAGACTAACCAGGCAAAGATGATGGGATAGTTTTGAAGCAGGAAAGAACATATTAAAAGATCTTAGGGGCAAAAAGGTAATAAGAGTTCAGTATATATGGAGCATAGAGAGCAAAAGAGAGACTCCAAATGAGGTTGAAGTGGTAGAGTGGGGCAAGATACCGGGAGGCCTGGAATAGCATATGAATTTTGCATTTTTACCAAAGACCCTTGGAGAATGATTGAAGGGTTTAAAATAAAAATGTAAAAGTCAGTTTTCCAGTTAAGAAAGATCACTGGGGTGGTAACTTGAAGAATGAATTAAAGAGGAAGAAGACTTGGTGTAAGGAAGAGTTTTCAGGCTGTCTCAGTAATCCAGGTGAGAGATGCCTGTGGCCACTTTAGGGGAGTGCGGTGAGAATGGAGAGACGTGGCCTAATTCAGGATTCTTAGGACTATTTGAGGAAAAAGCAGATTTGGGGGATAAGATTAGTTTTGTTTTGTACATGTTGATTGTAGAAGTAGAAAGTGGAGTTTTCTAACAGTTTCATATATCAGAAGCCTAAGATAAATGTCTTGGCCTTGAGAAAATGATTTGCGATTCATAAGCATATGCTTGGTAATTGAAAGCATGAGATTAGATGTCATCACTCAGGATACAGAGCGGGAATGGAGGAGGGCCTGAATGAGCCCTAAGGAGTCCCATCAGGGGATAGACAGGGTAGAAGGACCTAGCAAAGGAGAGGAAGAAGGAGCAACCAAAAGTTGTAAGCTAAAACTCTAAGACTCTGAAACACAAGGGAAAATAATGGCTAAAGAAGAGAAAGTTGTCAAGAATGTCAACTGCTTCTGAACATCCAAGTAAATAGGGACTGAGGAGGATCCCCTGGATTTATCAGTGTAGCTGTCTGAGGTGACCATGTTGCTGGCAGTTTCAGGAGTGATGGAAGTGGGAACCAGTTGGTGGTAGGTTGCTTATAGGTGGAGGAGTGAAGAGATGGAAATAGCCACTTTGGATGAGTTAAGCTACAGGAAGTAGGTTTAGAGAAAGGCAGAAACTGAAATGCAACGTAGGATTAAGGGGGGGTGTTATTGTTTTGTTTTGCTTCATTAAGTTGAGAGAATCTTGAGCACATTTCAAGGCTGATGGAAATGAGCCAGTAGAAGGAGATTATTAAGGATAAGGGAATGATGATAATTAAAGACCTAGATTCCCAAGAAAGCAGAGATGGAATGCAGAAAATAAGAGGGATCATTCTTATATATTAGAAGGCACTTTGCAGAAAATGGACTTGATAATGAAAACCCTGGTTTCAGCTAAGGCAGGAAGATGGAAGGAACCTAGAAAAGAATTTATCGAAGGAGTAGGAAAGTTTGCTAATCCAGGTTTTATATAGGTGACCAAAAGGCTTACCTTTTGTAGAAAATGAAAGATGTGACACTTGGCCTTATGTAGACTTTAAAAAGAACACATACACACTCACACAAAGATAATATGTTTGTACAGAAAAGTAAGTCCAGCTCTTCTTTTGGCAATAATAGATACAAAATTCCTCAATAACTATAAAGTAATAAATTTGTCTGATGCTTTCTTTGACATCCTTTTTGCTTTCAATAATTTACCCATTTCAACATTGGTATCTATCTTTAAAACCTGTTGAGACAAAAAAGGAAATTTTCAATGAAATTCAGAGTTTTATATGCCCAAATTTTACTTTATCTTAAATTATTTGAACAAAATTAGGACCCAAATATGCCTCTAAGTTATATTGTGTGGTGTGTATTTTGTAATCTTTAAAAGGATTGTGGATTATGTGACAACTTCTTCAGTTTTCTGGATTTTTTTTAATTTAATTTTTATTTTATATTGGGGTATAGTCGATTTACAATGTGTTTCAGGTGTACAGCAGAGTGATTCAGTTATATGTATACATATATCCATTCGTTTTCAGAATTTTTTCCCATTTAGGTTATTGCAGAATATTGACTAGATTTCCCTGTGCTATTCAGTAGGTCCTTGTTGATTATCTATTTTACATATAGTAGTGTGTATATGTTAATCCCAAACTCCTAATTTATCCCTCCCCACACTTTTCCCCTTTGGTAACCATAAGTTTGTTTTCGAAGGCTGTGAGTGTGTTTCTGTTTTGTAAATAACCTCATTTCTATCACCTTTTTAGATTCCACATATAAGGGATATCATGCGATATTTGTCTTTCTCTGTCTTAGTTCACTTAGTATGATAATCTTTAGGTCCATCCATGTTGCTTCAAATGGCATTATTTCATTCTTTTTTGTGGCTGAGTAATATGACATTGTACATATGTACCACATCTTCTTTATCCATTCCTCTGTCAGTGGCAATTTAAGTTGCTTCCATGTTTTGGCTATTGTAAATAGTGCTGCTATGAACATTGGGGTGCATGTATGTTTTTGAATTATGGTTTTCTCCAGATAATTGCCCAGGAGTGGGATTGCTGGGTCATATGGTAGTTCTATTTTTAGTTTTTTAAGGGACCTCCATACTGTTCTCCACAGTGGTTGTACCAATTTACATTCCCATCAACAGTGTAGGAGGGTTCCCTTTTCTCCACACCCTCTCCAGCATTTATTGTTTGTAGACTTTCTGATGATGGCCATTCTGACTGGTATGAGGTGATACCTCATTGTAGTTTTGATTTGCATTTCTCTAATAATTAGCAATGTTGAACATCTTTTCATTCGCTTTTGGCAATCTGTATGTCTTATTTGGAGAAATATCTATTTAGATCCTCTGCCCATTTTTTGATTGTTTTTTTTTTTTTTTTATTATTGAGCTACATGAGCTGTTTGTATATTTTGGAGATTAATCACTTGTCAGTTTCTTCCTTTGCAAATATTTTCTCCCATTCTTTGGGTTTTCTTTGTTATGTTTATTGTTTCCTTTGCTGTGGAAAAGCTTTTAAGTTTAATTAGATCTCATTTGTTTATTTTTGTTTTTATTTTCAATACTCTAGGAGGTGGATCCAAAAAGATATTGCTACGATTTATGCCAAAGAGTGTTCTGCCTGTGTTTTAGGTAAAGATTTCTTATCAGCTAATTCTTCAGTCAATTCCTTATCTTCAGTGAATGCACTCAGTAGACTAATGCTGTATTAGGGCCTATTGGTTAGAGCAATTTAGGCACAGATTAATGAGTTAAAGGGAAAGAATGTGGATAATTATCACAATTGTATACATTGTTTCCTGGTAGACCCAGCTAGTTCCACTCAACACAAGCTTTTTAATTATTCATAAAACCTATAGAATGCACCAGTATTCAAAATGCAGATATTTTAATAGGTCAGTATAAATGTGAGGCTATTTTGAATATTTTATCAGATTAGACATAGTAAACAAAACAACCATAGTTCAAATTTTATATACATATATACTTAGGTAGTTTAAGCAGTTTGATGGAAAGAATAAAGTTTAAATATATAAAGTTGTTTAGAGCCTTCGTACGATCAAAAAAGCCCTCATACAAAGAGACATACAAATTGTGTTGCAAAACACGAGCTTGCTAATCCTTGCATAGTTTTGCATTTGCTGTGCTGTATATCAAAGAAAATTAAAGTACTCTCAAGTGAGAACGCAGAGTGCTCTTTACAAACTTGTGTTTAGGCTCTGGTCCAAAGGAAATTACATTTCCTTTTATGTAGATTACTTCAGTAATGATTGCAAACATATTGTTGGTAATCTTTGACAATACATAGAGAATAAAGTTTTGAGAAGTTAGTTGTCTTGAATTTCATAGAGAGAAACTTTTGATTTCGGAAGGTGCAGATGGGCAAAGGTCCTAGAAAAGATTATCTAGAAGGTACTCTGCAAGCTCTTCACAAACTAAATATCATAGGAACCATATGAAGATATGTATCTGGGACTATAGGCACAAAAGTGCTAGTTAAAGACATCAGAGGTTGGAGCAGCTAGGAGACCAACAAATAACACTTTATATCCACATCTTAGTTTGGAACCAAATAAGAGACAAGAGTCAGGCAGAGATGGAGATAGAAATAACAGATTCGTGGATCGAGGGAAATATTGTCACAATGGGTTCCCTGGTACTTTGCTGTGGAATTAGACAGACATATCCTCCTAGTAACACTCACAAGTGGACAGTAGATAGACTTCTCCATAGAGGCAGCCCAAATGTCAGAGAACAGATCAGAATTTGCCATCCTACGGAAAAGTTGGTTCCAAGAAAGAATGAGAGAAAGGGGCTTGGCAGGCATTGTACAATTCTTGTGCTTTAATTCTCTTCCCTCCACGGAGAAGAGTAAATAAAGGGCGAGGTGGTGGAAGGAGTGAGAAGAGGCAGGAATGTGATTACGGTAGAAGTCCCTCCACGTGGAGGCAGGGCTTGCTGTAACAAGAGTGGAGGAGGTGGGCTTCCCTGGTGGCACAGTGGTTGAGAGTCCGCCTGCCGATGGAGGGGCCACGGGTTCGTGCCCCGGTCTGGGAAGATCCCACATGCCGCGGAGCAGCTGGGCCCGTGAGCCATGGCCGCTGAGCCTGCGTGTCCGGAGCCTGTGCTCCACAATGGGAGAGGCCACAGCAGTGAGAGGCCTGCGTACCGCAGGAAAAAAAAAAAAAAAAAAAAAAAAAGAAGGTTCCTCACAAATGTAAGCAACAAAGATGGATTAAGGGAGAACCCTGGTCGTGTGGATATTTAAAAGGACAGAATAGTATATAGGCCACCTTTTATACACCTACTTCTGACTGAGAGAGATCACCTTCTTTGCTTTCATGTCATTCCTGCAATCAGACCCTTGAATCAAGTTTAGGTTTTAATATGTTTGGACAGTTAGCACTGTACTTGCAAATGATAAGTTTTTAATAAGTGTTACCTTCTACGCTCTTTCATTTATAAGAAAAAATATGAGCAAATGGTGGGCATGGGGAAGTGTGCTGTTTTTGCAAGGAAGAGATTTGAAGAGTTCATGATAAGAATAGTAGAATGTAAGGTGAGAAATAATTCCAATTCACGAAGGTTCTTTATTGCTGCTGAGGTTTTTTGTTTGCTTTCTGCATTTTGTGTTTATGTGTTTTGTGTTTGTACTATATTGTTATTTTTGTTGTTGTTATCCTTATTATAGGAGCAGTATGATAAGACTTTTCGTTCAGAAAGACAAATAGGACAGCCATGTACATAAAATGTATTGGAATGAGGGAAAAAAGAGATATTCTATTAGGGCTCTCCAGAGCAATAAAACCAATTATATATCATTCATATGATTGGCTGAGAAGTCCCATGATCTGCCATCTGCAAGCCTAAGACCGTGGAAAGCAAGCCGGTGGTGTAAATTACAGATGAGTCCAAATGCCTGAGAGCTAGGGTTGCTGATGGTGTAAATTCCAATCCAAGGGTAGGAGAAGACTGATGTACCAGCTCAGCATGCAGGAAGAGAGGAAACAAACCTCCCTTCCTCTGCTATTTTTTCTACTCAGGTCCTCAACAGATTGAATAATGCCCACCCACATTGGAGAAGGCAGTCTCCTTTACTAAGTCCTCCAATTAAAAGGCTAGTCTCATCATGATAAACCTTTACATTCCCACCCAGAAATAATGTTTAACCTGGGAACCCCATGGTCCAGTCAAGCTGATGCATTAAATTGACTGTCAGATTTAAAAACCAATTTGGAGAATACTGTAGGCAACAGTGATGTAAACATAAATATGATTAGTGGCAATAAGAACAAGAATAATGGAATAATATGAGGCATATAATGAGTTAGAAGATACCTACTGAATAATCTGTTGGGTTGTGTGATTTTGTTTTGTTTTTGTTGGAGAACTTAGTGATAGAAGTTCTACAGGGTCATAGTTAAATTCCAAGATCCCAAAGCCCAGAAACCAGAGACTGGGGGAGCAGCAAGGCTGCTAGAGAAAGGCCGTGTGCAGCAACGAAGACCCGATGCAGCCAATAAATAAATAAATTAATTAATTAAAAAAAAAAAAAAAAGAATGGGAGAACCATAGAAGCCACTTGGCCAGATTTGCACAGCCTCACAGGAGGAAAAATGAGAATAGTGCGCTTGCCTGGGTCCCCTTCTTCATATGATTATTCCTGGATTTGCTCAGCTAACATGGATACTCCTCTTGCAATGGCCATGCTAAACAATCTGCTGTAGTTTGCAAGCTTGGAATTCTTTAAACCTGACTGAGAAGATCCATGTAGGCAGAGGGGCATCAAAGAGAAAGAATAATGATGCAGAGTACTCTGTGTACACGGTTTTCTGGCAAATTTAGTCAAATGGTCTTTATTGGCTCCAGATATTCCATTGGTTAGACTATAATTCTGGACAAACTGCTTTTTTTTCCTGTGGCATTTATAAGGAAATACTTTCATGTAACTTATGAAAACATGCATTATTTGGTACTAATTCAGCCAAAATGTTATTAGAGGAGCCTCAGATAAATGTCCCAGTAGCGCAATCTGTACAAAGTGGAAGATAAAAATACCCACCTTCCAGGGTTAATGCAAGGACTAACTGAGAAAATGCAGGTAAATCACTGTGAATGTCACCTGGCACAGAGCACACACTTTGAAATATTGTTAGACAATTATTTTATTAACACATTTGGCTATTTCAGTACTGCAGGATTTATTACATCTGTGCTTTTCAAACTTTTTTGTTTTTACTGTGACCCTCATTAAAAATTTTAAAACTGGGACTCAGTATACACACACATATACAACTTAAAAGTTTCAAGAAGTAAAACCCTTGTTATGTGTGATGCACTGTGATATTTTTCTTTTTTCTTTTTAACTTTCCTATTATCTTCTACTCTATTCTGTTCTATTTACTTTTTTGAAAGGACTGATCTTGATCCGCCTATTCGTTGTCACTATTTCAAGAAAGACTATGTTACCAGCATTACATATAATAAAATCTGAGTCATATTAAGCGTTCAGAACCTACTGATAAGAGTTACAAAGTTCAGGTGACATGGGAATATCTGGCTTCAGTGTACCTGTTGAATTTGTAGAGATTTGTCACTAGACTGAGAAATAATGATCATCTGACCTCTATAATATAGGTTGAGGTATATTTTTTTCTTAATCCTTAAAAAAAGATTCTCATGCTTAAGATATGCTTAAAATTGCTTCTTGATATATATAATAAGCTTCTATAAATTACTCTGTCCAGGAAGTTTCCCTCTATTCTTCATAGACTTGTTTAGGCCTACGTGAGTAATCTGCTAAAGGGGCAGAGTGACTGGAAATTCAGACCTCATTCTCAGAGCATGAATGAGCAGAGAGTCTTATTTATGATAGAGATGATCGATCAATTCATGTGTTTTTAAACTGCTGCTCACTACTGTAACGTGGCACGTTTTAGCCAAGCTGAAAGAGGCATTTAGAGAGGAAAGGATTATAAAAATAAACTTGAACCCTGTAAAGTAGGATTATAAAAATAAACTTGAACCCTGTAAAGTAGGATCATCTGTTTTTTTTTTCTTTTTTTGGCCTATTTTGTAGTTTCTTCTAGTCCTTCCCCCTTTTGAGGAATGGAAGTGCAACACAAAATGCCAGTCTCAGGGGTTGAGTTTTGCATGACTTAGTTGGTTGCTAACTGGTTCAGCAACAATGTGCTATGCAGAACTGTTCATTGATGCGCCATAGCTTTAGAGCTACAGGTAGATCAGCGCATCCTGTGTGTGGAAGAATTAAGAAGATTGTCTGTCTACTCAGTCAGTCTTTACATATGCATGGACACACTAAGATGAATAATTGATTGGGGCAAGTAGAGATGTAATGCTGTGGAAGTTCAAAGGAAGGGGAAATTTGACACTTATTTCTGGGCTTAGAATGTTCACATTGGAAGGGACTTAAGTTCATCTAGTTCTAAAATTACTGTCTGCTCTGTGTTATGAATTGTGCCCTTTGCTTTGACTCACAGTTTAAGAAACTTGTTAGGAAGTTTATGATTTCTAAATGGGAAACAAAAAAGTTTGATTCCTGTAATAACTTACAGTCAGCCACTTATTTATTACCTTACCCTTGGATATGAGACTTGATGTTAGGATTAAAGAGAAGTGTCTTGAAAGTAAATAAATGCAGAGTCTAAGTTTGTGGCAACAAATCTGATGTTCTACTTGGGCCGCTGTGGCATCAGGCTCATCTGGGTCATGGATACCTGAGATTTGGCCGGTAGCTGTGTGCATAGGAAATGAAAATAAATGCCAATGTTTGGAAGTGAGGGGAATACCTAAAATCTGCTACCTAGATTAATGAGTGTATTTGTGCTGTATCAAAATGTTGACCTTTTCCAGAAGTGAATGCTTACAGTAAAGGTTAGGTGACATGTGTATGATCTGTAAACTCCAAAGCAAAATGGCATTTTATGTGGTGAGAGGAAAAGTTATTTGTTCCTTTCACTGGTTTATGATTACTTATTTATGACTTAATAAGCCCCAAGCACAAACCAGTAATGAATAATCTTTAGCTACTGTAGTAGACTGTGGACAGTAATATTAGGGTTTAATACATAGGATCAGCCCATCACCCAGGAGTAAACGGACCTGTCATTTTGTATGATGCTGTCATCATTCTTTTAGGTAAATTCACCACGCAGTAGCCCCAGTAAATAACTGCAAGATAAGCTGGAAACATACACCATAGACATAAGTTTTGTAGTTTTTCCCATTCATATTACGTGATTTCTTGCAAGAGGGTTTCTTTTGAACATTTCTCTTCATGTGTTAACTGGGAAGAAGGTTTTAGCTGAGTATTTTGTTTGTTTCTGGGGACAAAAAGAGAAATCCAAATAAGTGAGCAACTTAAAGATAGTCCTAAGGCTTTTGTTGATATGAATACAAAGGTGGTAAATAACCAGTTCTTATATCAACTAGGATATTCCCCTATTAATTCGTCTTTGACCACATTTCTATTGTTCAGAGTGCTTTCCCAAAAGATGAAATTGGAGCACAGCTGAGTTGCCTATTGTCATTGGAATCACACACTTCTATCAGTTCTCACTGGGATATAACCGGTTAGCATTTTTTTCCTTACGAAGATTACCATGTTTAGTACCTACATTGTGCTCTGTCTTATAGCTTCACATTTATTATTTCATGTAATCCTAGTAACAGTCTCGTCTGGTAGCTAATTAGAATGCCACTTGCCTGACGAGGAAATTGAGGATATTAAAGCACGGAAGTGTAAGTGTGAATCTGTATAGAGAGGGAAGAGAAACACAGGAATAGAGAGATTCATTGGTTTTATAAGAAATAAATGTCAGATTTAAGATTGAAGTGGAATTTCAAAACCTTCATTTCGGTCCAGGAACGTCACGTTCACCTGGAGGAATTGACACAACAGCTAATCAGTAGGACACAGATTTGCAGTCTGGGCTGTGTGGCTCAAGAGTAGGAAGTTTCTGCTCTTCTATAAAATCCTTCATTTATAGCACATGGAGTGGAGGACAAAACCCATGGTTGGAAACGACTGAGGCACAAAATCATCAAAAGTTCCTTGCCTGTGTGTTCAGCTAAATACTTAGAGCACAGTTGCTTATCTGATTTCTATTCCTTCAACTTTCTAAGACTTTTTAGCAGTCCTTGGAAAATAAATAAGACAGTATTAGGAATATTCCTAAAGCTTTTTTCTACAAGGGAAGTAAACTGAAGATTCTTTGTTTGCTGAATTAAAACTCTTTAATACACACATTATTTAGCAGATACATCTTTAGGCCATTTAATACCTTATTAAAGCAAATATTGCAAATAAAGCAAATATTGTCTTATTGGCTCTCTTCAAACCATTTGATAAATACATTATATTATATTAGGTAACAGTCACAATTATCATTTGAGTAGCAAACATGAGGCTGTTAGATCCTAAAACTTACATTCAACTATATATTGTTCTGTTCTCATTTTTGATATAACCTGCATAATACCGTGATGATCTGAAGTAGATGATAGTCTGTAAATAGGGGCTTGTAACAAATAGAAATTTAACACTGCAAACATATTTTTTGGCATCTTGGGTGAAATAATAAAGCACTTCTCCTCAGAGCATTTTGCAAACTTAATCATGCTTTCTTCAGAAGTAGGTGAGCATACAAATGCTCTCTGCATTAGAACTCAAGAAGTACTTTTTAATTCTGTATGCAAGAATTGAGCAGGGGATATCTACCCTGCATTTCATGGCTACCTTCAAATAATTCTAGCCTCCACTGCCTTAGGACTTCTAGGGTAAATTTTTGCTGCATGTTTTTTTAGGTGAAAACTTACACTACCCGTTATTGTATTTCATCTCTGAGACTTAGCCTTGATGGGTCGATGAAACAAAATCAGAATTACTGAGAATCTAATTCAGGTTCCCCAAGTGACTTGAAAGAAATATGAGTTACAGGAAGTACATGTTCTTGAAATTAGGAAAGTCACTGAGTGATAGCTGTCAAAGTTTTCTTTTCTTTCTTCGTGTGTGTGTGTGTGTGTGTGTGTGTGTGTGTGTGTTTGTGTGTGTGTGTGTAAAATATATTTAATTAATTCTTAGTGCCCTGGTTCTCAAGGCTTGCTCCATGGTCCACTGGCAACAGCATTATCTGCAAACCTGTAAGAAATGCATATTCTTGGGCCTCACCCCAGACCTACTGAGTCAGAAACTCTTGGGGTGGGGCCTTGCAATTTATGTTTTAATAAGCTTCCATGGGATTCTGATGCTTGTTAAGGCTTTGAAACTACCACTTTAATGCATACAGCGGATCCCTCAATTTTCTGTGCTTATTCAGTTATTTGTGTTTTCAACAGAGTCACATTGTAAAACATTTAGTTTTACTCAATATTCACAAGATTCTTAAGTACAGTGGCATTAAAGAAGTTTATAGATCACACATGTATTTTACCTGCCCTTTTGAGAGTTAGCAGTCAGCAAGACTGGCTACACCAAGTTGTGTCCACGTAGGAAAGCCTATTTGCATTGATCCTGTTCAGAAGCCAGAGTACCTTCAGCTTCTATCTCACATGGGAAGGTAGCAGACTTTAACTAGCAGGAAATAATACATTTCCTGACAAACTTGCTATTCCTTCAGTGACCTCCCAGTCATGATTTACCTTCTAAAAAATCTTTTATTTCCCTGTTGTTAAAGAACCATTTTCTGCAACCTCCAAGTACTGGTTCCTTCCAGGGATTTAATATAACATTATCAAAGCTAAGTTAAACTACTTCTTAGGCATCTGTAAAGGGCTTATTATATTTTTTAAATAATACGTCAGATACAGACTGAAATTTAGACCAAAAGAGACAGCAATTGAAGATGGGTAGAGAAGACACTCCTGGTTCCTTCCATCCCAGCTATGAGTCATGGCCATAAAATCAAATCTGAATCACAAGTGATTCAGCTGTCCATAACTCATTTACCAGGCCACATCATGAGATTGATAAGTCAGAAAGCACAGCAGTCCTGACACTCAGGTGGTGTTAAATCATGTCAGCAGATTTTTATTATCTCAGGCTGATCTGGCTGTAGTAGGGTATTTGTGAGTATAAATTCATGGGTTAAGAAAATCAGTCATTTACGAGGTATCATTGGGTGTGCCTACCGTGCACAAGGCACTATGGGGAATATAAAGATACATGTCGCGTTGAACCTGTCCAGCTTGAGCAGAGAGCTTACAAAAAGTAGGGACTTAAATATTCTGGATAAATGATTCAAAAGCCCTACAGCCTTGTCCTCTTCGTAGACTAGCTTAGGCTTTACTAGTGATTTCCATGAGAGCAGGGGTCTTACCTTTTTTATTTTTCCGGGGCTTAATACAGAGTTTAGTGCATAGTCATTTCAAAATAAACCAAGGTTATTCAATTTCTTCCTTTTCTGAATTTTTCTTATAATTTTCTAAACCACTCATGTAGCATCAATCATACATTGCTTAGATTTCCATTATGTTTGCTATGTTGATATGTTTTATTTGCCAATGTACAATGTCTAGGAATCTGTCAGTCCCATTAGATGATACTCCGTATGCCTAAACTCCTAAGGACTATGCTTAGTTGATCCACAATGGCTATTTGTTAATGATTGTGGAAATAGCATATTGGAGTACAGTGTATTAGACCATGATTCAAGAGATGACACATCGTATAACACTTCCAGCTGAGTGAGTGGTCCAAAACTTTTGAATTCAGAGTAAACATAAATCCCTGGGCTAGAGTAAGTGGAGAAAACTTTAATGGTACAGCAGTTTGGAGCTAAGATGGAATTTAAAGGTAATCTACTCAAAAGTCTCCATGTTACAGCTGAGAGGACCTAGTTCCTGAAAGAGTAAATGATTTATTTTAAAGGTCATATGGTTTTATGTTGATTTGTACTCTGTTATCTCGAGTTGTTGATCTTTGATTGATTTTATTAGAAGTTTTGTGCACCGTCAATAGAACATAGTACAGCTATAGGCAAATATATATTAGAAAGCAAACAGTAAACATTTATGAGTTCTGTTCATTATTGGCTATTTTTTTTTTAAACCTATGGAAACATTCTCAAACCTATGGAAAGCATGAGCAAAATCCATTTGATTTTTTAAAAACTAAATATGTTTTAATAGTACCTATGATTATGAAGTATTGATAATTTATGATAAATATTTCGACATGCGTAAATATTTAACACTGAGTACTAAATTATAGCATTGTCCTACATTATCCTTACAATATATAAAGTATCTGTTTAACTAGCTTTAACTCTAGGCTTTAAGCCAGACATTTTGAAGATTAATAAATCGTGATTAGGCAGAGAAGCTGGAATTCACTTCCAGGTTAGAGAACTGGGGTGAAAAAGAGTTTAAAGTGGGGAAAACTACAAGGAATATTTCAGTAACCCCTTGGCATTCCTCAGTCTGATTTAGCTACATGCTATTATTTTAGGTTTAAGAAATCATGGAGAGGGAAAGAGATAAAATATGCATATTCAAAGTTATGACAGACTGTTAGGGAAAAAAATGAGAAAACATTAAGATCCTTGAATAAAATATTTTGTTTGTATGAGCTTCTCTCACTTTCAAGAGTTATTTTGGCCCAAGCCAAATGAATTTCAAAGGAATATCAGATAAGCATTGAAAAGTGCAGACAAGGAAACAAGAGTGTACCACACACTGCCGAAGGCTTTAGAACAGATTCCTTTGGGTCTTTCAGCCTCTGGTTTCAGTGTGCATTTTATATTAATTAAAAATAAAAATAAGATTTCTCCACAGCTGGGGAAGATCTTAGCCTCTCTGACAGTTTTGCCTGCCAGGCACACATATCGGAGGTTTTGCAGAGATTAGAATGATAGAATGTATTGATTTTAGCTAACAAATGGAGAAACAAAAGTCAGTTGGGGCTCCCCTTAATAATAAATGCCCAGAATTTTCCATGATTCCTAAACCCAACAGAATTATATATACTGGTTCATCAAGCAGCTAACACACTTGGCATATGAGACGGCGTGGTGGTAAACAGAAGGTCTGTAAAAAATTAATAGCTCCATAACTGAGAGGCAGCGTTCAAACCAGGAGGCCAAAGAACTCTTGCAGAGACAAACGCTGTGCTTACTTCCCACTGTGGCTTCACTGTGATTTACAGCTAATTGGGCATGAATTCAAGGAAAAGCAGTGGAAGGAATCAGAAATATTAATGGTGTCATGGCTAGAG
The DNA here is from genome assembly GCF_008692025.1 of Phocoena sinus. Classification (NCBI taxonomy): domain Eukaryota; kingdom Metazoa; phylum Chordata; class Mammalia; order Artiodactyla; family Phocoenidae; genus Phocoena; species Phocoena sinus. Next base: position 65,480,334 of record NC_045771.1, on the reverse strand, counting down.
ATGAGAATCCACAGGTCTGTTTCAAAGTGGTGGTTTTGCATCAGGGGCAGAAAGGACTATCTCATTTCCTAAACTCAGTGTGACCCCCTTAGTTCAATGGTTAAATCATTTTGGAAATTCATTCCATTTTATATTTAAGCCAGTTGTATGTTTTATGAACAGTTTTCTCTAGACTGCACTTTAGTCTACCTCTTCAGTTCATGTTTTAAAAAATAAAGAAATGAAAATGACATCAATGAGAAACTCTTCTTATGTACAAAGAACAAGGTGAAAAACCCTGAATCAGAGCTGAGTGGATTGCTTGGTATCTGCTCTATTCAGATAATGACAAGAAGATGACTGATCACCCATTTACCAATAAGTCATTGGTTCTTTAGACTCTGATAAATGTATATTAATGATTTTCTGTTAAGCATGGGCTTAATCTTTGAAAGTGATTAGAACACATTTCTTCTGTTTTGTGTTACTTTACCTGGTTTATAGATGTAGTTTGTTTTAAGAAGCAAATGTGTTCCTGCCAAGCAGTTGATATTTTTGTTTTTAAATGGTATCCTTTCAAAATCTTTAGGCTATTTTCAAAACCCACGTGATAGAAACTTTTAAAAAGGAAGGTTAACCTAAATATATAGGGTTTAAGTGGATGCTAATAGACTACTGAACACAAGCGAAACACACGTGTCCTGTCTTAATAGACCCGCCTCGTGAATAAAAGTAGATTGTGTAGCTGCCAAAATATAAAGGATATTTTTGCAAACTAATGGCAGTTTCTTTACTTTCTGAGGAATTGTAGCCTCTGAAGTCTCATTGTGTGCTTTCCCACTTGCAAATTTAATGTGCCATCCCTGCTTTGAAAAGTCATTTGCATCTCAATAGAAGTAACGCTTAGTTTGATAAATATTTGGTGTGTATTCATACTCAAGACCATAGCATTTAGTTTGACACTGGAGCAATACACATGTAGTTACTATAACAAAAAGAAGTATGTGTACAGATTGCAAAGTGGTACCTTTTTAGCACATTTTAATGTAAATGTAGTGGCTGACAATACTACATTTAGGTATTATCTACATGGAATAGCAAACATTAGATCAATTTTCAAGTGTAAAATTACAGTAATTCTGAGACATTTTGTAAGAACCAGATCAATATGGCTTCAGAGTATATTGGTAAAAAGTATAACATGAATCATTTGTGTAACATGGAGATTGTAATAATAGAAATGTTATTCTTGATAATTATGTGCATTTATATGTTATAACATATTATGTGCTCACTCATTTTATTCAAACAGCCTATATTATGGGCCAACTGGAAGACTTACTATGTGATAGGTGTTCTTAGAGACACTGAGTAACAGTAAGATTGGAATACAGAATATGAGGTTTTTGAACCATGAAAGATAATTATTTTGGTAATCTCTGATAGACTCAGGGATTAATTTATAGAAATTAATTTGTAATGGGTTGTGGTATTCCAAAAACATTCTCCCATAGAATAAAGGAACCCCTTGCCCACTAAACCAAGTTAGATGAAATGTACCTAAAATACAGTACAAATCTTATTATAAAACCTAATAAATATGTAAAAGTTAAACATCCTCCTGCTTCCCTCAATTCCCAATTTAAAGGCATATCTCCTCCGGTCCTTTTTTGAGGAAAAGATAAAAGAAAGTGGGGATACAGTGTAAACACAGGTGCAATAGTCTGATTGAAAGGGAAGTAAGAGGAAATCAAAGTCCCATGTGCCTCTGAAAAGAAAATAGGATTCCTGGAATCACCGTAACACCAAATCAAAGTGAATATCACTGGGTCATCTTTCGGAAGTAAAAGACGTACCTAGGCCTGGCTCATTTAAATTTGCTAGTACTTTTATATTAGATTACTGAAATGTGTCATAGGTACTTTTAAGCTTTGTATATGATATTTCCTCACCTCAGTAGCTTAAACAGGTTTTTAGGATATTTAACTGTTTCTGTGACTCTTATTAAGCAAATATAATCATGATGAGGCTTTTTGTTTTACTTACTACACCATACCTATAAGTGTGAGTCCATTTCCCATTATTTGATAATATTATCTCAAATTGGCAGTGTAACAGTGACAAATACTTTTACGTGCAGTAACCCAACATCGCTTTTATTCTTCCCCTCTCTGCATGGGGAATTAATCACTTCCTTAAATCGGTCATAGTACTTCGAATGTATCTTTTAAAGTCACTTAGTTCTGAAATGTCAATTGATGATTAGCATTTCACATATGGTGCAGCCATTAAACTTATCTTGGGTGAAGCACCCACTGACAGTATGTTTTTTCTTTGGAGAGCTATCTTATTTTATTTTTTAACATCTTTATTGGAGTATAATTGCTTGGAGAGCTATTTTAAATGAAGCATGTTAACTTACTGGATTTTCTTTATAGGGCCCCATAATATAGTTCCCAAACCACCACTCAATGTGGCCTATTATGCCCCCAAAGGTCTCAGAAGCTATAGAGCAATTGTTTCTTAACCTTTTCTTGGTCGTGAACTACGAATAGAATGTAAGCTACGGACCTTCTCCCTAGGAAGCAAGTGAGAGAAACAGCACATCCATGAATTCACATATAATTCATGGACCCCAGGCTAGCCTCAGGTTACAAACCCCACCCTGGGAAGCACGATTGGTATAAATGTTTCCAAAGTGTTGTAAAAACTGCTCTTTATGAAGCCCTTCCATAACTACTGCTTGACACTGAGCACTGTTAACAAATTGAGAAGGAAGCTGGAAGGGATTCAAAAGATGTGTGAAAACTTTGGCCTTTGGTAGGGGAGAATTTTGTCTGTTGAAACAAAAAAGTAAGGTAGAGAAAGTTCCACAAAATAATAATAATATAACAACCATAATACAGTAATGGTTATTATTTATCTAAGCTTATCATGTGCCAGGCTCTATATTAAGCACTTTACATGCATAATTTAATTTGATCCTTGCAACAACTCAATAAAATAGAGACTATTCCAGTTTTGCAGATGAAGGAACTGAGTCTTATAGAAAATAACTAACAGGCTAATACCACTATTAATAAGTGGAAGAGCTGAGCTCTAAAGCCCAGGAACTTAATCACTATGAAATATTTAAAACAATGACAGCTTTGTAGGTTTGGTAGCAGAAAGTTGAAACTCATGCAGTGATGTTCTTTCTGATCTGAAGTATGAGACAGGTTTACATCCGGGAACTAAGGGGTAAGTTTGATTTCAGAATATTTAAAATGCTTTTCCTTTTTTGATGGAATATGTGTCTCAGAATTGACCAGAGAAAATATGATTTGCAGAATTTATACGAGGATAATGGTCATGAATTTATAACGAAAATAATGATAATGTGGCTTCTGAGTAGATTTTTTTTCCAGCAATTCTGGGAGACTTCAGTGTAGGTATGGAGAAAGCATACAACAAAAAGGCATTAGAATATTGGCAGGACTACTAATGAAAGTATAGGGTACTGTGTCGGAGATTAATAAGGGAAAATGTGAGAAAATCAAAGAAGTAATATACTCACGATTCCAATGAAGTTGAAGAAAATGTTGTAGGGGGAATAGTTGAACAATCCAGCTGGAAGATAAAGAAATCATATTCAGAAAGCATAATCTAGAATTGGTGATTTTGTATGAGGATTGGTCTTTTACTCCAGGATGCGACTTGGGTTAATTCGATAATAGAGATGGAATTCTTTTAGATGCACGTGACAAAAGTATAGCTCAACTGTTTTCAAGCAAAATTGGCACAGGTGTGGAGGGTGAGAAAAGTACACAAAGGAGACTAGAGATGGAACCACTCTTGTGTGACCATTTGAGGATTCAAATACCAGTGAGACATCCAAGTGTCTCTGTCTCCTCTCCTCCTGCTTCTCCTTGTCCATCAAAGAAATTCAGTGAGGGAGAAACTGTACCAAAACAGTTTAGGGGGATATTCTACGCATATCCCTATTCCCCACAAGGTTAAGTCACTTAAATTATATCTTGTGCATGATTTGGGAAGAAAACCTTGTAATTCTATTAGCAGCAAGACATATTTGGGTATACCAAGGTATGTTATTATCTATCTACTATTACTTACTATGTCTTAAAAATATTGTATTTCTTATTTATCCTTATGTTTAATTTGAAAATGCTGAGGATTTTGGATTTCAGGCAGCCTTGTGTAATTAGGAGTAATGGTGTACCATGATTCATTGCTTTCAATTTTTCATTAAAGTTTGACTAAAAGTTCAAATAACTTGTTGTAGGTAGAAACTATCTTTTTCCCGCTTGTATTAGGGGACCCTAATGAGGGTTTCCAGTGCTTTGTTCCTTGCAATTAAATGCTTGTTCTGTGTATCGAATTAGTGTAAAAATTGGTTTATGTTTCAAAGATGCCACTAATTAAGTGACGATCTAATGTATTCTGAAACCTGTTGTGTTTCCAATTCAAGTCTGTTTGTTGCCAATTATACCCCAATTAACTCCAGTTTCAATGTGAGCAATTTTTTTCCTCCACTGCTCTAGAGGGGATGCCTTTAACTGAAGCTTCTCTAATCTTAACGGCTTTGCTCCTCTTTCAAAAAAGATATGCTCTATGAAGCATATTCAGTGCATTTCAGTAAGTCCTGTTGTCCATCAGAGTCTATTTGATTAGAGCATTAGGAAGATATAATAGGTATAGGTGAAATCAAAGGGACAGAGAAGGTCAAATATAGTCAGACGCTGCTGTATTTAATTTTAATATTATCGGAACAAAAATTTTTTAAGTGCAGACTTCATATAAGATATCATGCCTGGCACTTTGCTAGTACATAGTAGTAAATTTTTGCAAACATTTTAGAAGTACAGATATCTTCAGTAATGGCAAATATTAATTCCAGAATACCAACTTCTCAACCATGATTAATGAGAAAGCCAGCACAGTTTTAATCGTGGTGCTGCTACTTATTGGGTGTGGTGAAATTACTTTTATTTAGGAAAATAAATTATATTTATTCTGAAATAAAACCTCTGAACTGCATATTTCTGAAATATGCATATTTCTAATATTTCTGAACTGCAAAGCAGGAATAATAAACAATAAGCACAGGTGTGTGTGTGTGTGAATTTGAAGATATTTTTCGTTGTTTGCAGATGAGCTCCTGTGTCTGTAATTAGCAATTTAACACAAGTTGGGGAAGGTTTTTCGACACCAGAGTTTGAACACTGCCAGAAAGTTTTAATGTATGTGCAACAGTACACATGTTAGCTTGGCTGGGAGGAGTGAAACCAATGGGAGGGCCATTCACAGAGCTGATCTTACCGAGAGAAAGGCACTCATCAAGAGTGTTGTGCATGTTTTCCCTGAGCAGAACTTCTCAGCTGTGAGCATGTCCCTTCAAAGAGTTGTTTGTTTGTTCTAGATTCTTTTTTAATGAAGTGTAGTTGATTTATAATGTTGTGTTAGGTTCAGGTGTACCGCAAAGTGATTCATTTATATGTGTGTGTGTGTGTGTGTGTGTGTGTGTGTGTGTGTGTGTATATATATATATATATATATATTCTTTTTTCAGATTCTTTTCCATTATAGGTTATTTCAAGACACTGAGTAGAGTTCCCTGTGCTATACAGTAGGTCCTCGTTTATTTTATATATAGTAGTGTGTATATGTTAATCCCAAACTCCTAATTTATCCCTCCCCCTTCCTTCCCCTTTGTTACCCATAAGTTTGTTTTCTATGTCTGGGAATCTATTTCTGTTTTGTAAATAAGTTCATTTGTATCTTTTCTTAGAAGTAAAAAAGATGTAAGCGATATCGTATGATACTTGTTTTTGCCCGGCTTACTTCACTTAGTATGATAATCTCTAGGTCCATCCATGCTGTTGCAAATGGCATTATTTCATTCTTTTTTATGACTAATATTCCATTGTTTGTGTGTGTGTGTATGTATATACACACACACACATATACATATATACCACATCTTCTTTATCCATTCATCTGTCAGTGGACATTGAGGTTGCTCCTGTATCTTGGCTGTTGTAAATAGTGCTGCTCTGAACACTGGGGTGCATGTATCTTTTCAAATTAGAGTTTTCTCTGTGTATATGCCCAGGAATGGGATCACTGGATCATATGGCAACTCTATTTTTAGTTTTTTAGGGAACCTCCATACTGTTCTCCATAGTGGCTGCACCAATTTACATTCCCACCAACAGTTCAGGAGGGTTCCTTTTTTCCACACCCTCTCCAGCATTTATTATTAGTAGACTTTTTGATGATAGCCGTTCTAACTGGTGTGAGGTGATACCTCATTGTAGTTTTGATTTGCATTTCTCTAATAATTAGCGATGTTGAGCATCTTTTCATGTGCCTCTTGGCCATTTATATGTTCAAAGAGTTGTTTAATTGAGCGTCTTCTTTGGAGAGTTTCCAGAGGGCTGAGCAGACATGATTGTAGTTTTCTATCTAGAGAAGCTAAGAAGAACTACACTGAGCTAGCGTAGTCCCAGAGGCAGAAATACGTTTGAAGAAAAGAAAAGATGTCATCATAATATTGATAATAATAATTGCAGCTAATAGGGACTGAATACCTAGCCTGATCCAGACAGTGTTCTAAATGCTTCATATATACTCTAATACTTAATTGGCAAAAAGATCTTATGAGATAGGTATTCATATTAGCCTCATTTACAAATGAAGGAACTGAAGCACAAAGAATTATTTAATTTGCTCAGGCAGAATTTTAAGATGACTCCCCATGACTCCCAGCTCCTGGATATTCAGTCAAACACTAATCTTGGTACTGCTGTGAAGAGATTTTGCAGATGTAATTTAAATTCAAATTCAGTTGATGTTAAGGTATGGAGATTTATCCAGGTGGACCTGACTGACAAAATCACATGAGCCCTTTAAAAGCAGAACGTTTTTTCAAGCTGGTGGCAGAAGTCAGAGATTCAAGCAAGAAAGATTTGAGGTCCCCTGACTTCTTTAATGATGGAGAGAGAGACTGGAAAAGACCTGAGAGTGACCCCTAGTGATAGCCGGCCAGAAAACAGGTACCACAGTCTTGCAGCAGCAAAGACCTTTATTCTGTCAACAACCGAATCAGCCTCGTAGTGGGTTTTTCCCCAGACCCTACAGGCAACCACCCAGTCTAGCTGACATGTGATTTTAGTCTCTTGATACCCTGAGCAGAGAACCCAGCAGTACCATACTGGATTTGTGGCTTATTGAAGTTTGATCAAATAAATAAGTGTTATTTTAAGCTGCTCTGTTTATGGTGACAGTAATAGAAAACTAGTACTGTCATAAATATACTGAGTGGGAACTTCCCTGGCAGTCCAGTGGTTAAGGCTCCACGCTTCCAGTGCAGGGGGCGTGGTTTTGATCCCTGGTCAGAGGATTAAGGTCCCACATGCTGAGTGGCGTGGCCAAAATAATAAACAAACAGAGTGCACATGTTCTTAACCTGCTAAGCTCTTTAGAAGTAGAAGATAGACTGAGACACAAAACAGACCTCAGACCCAGGAAGTACACATAAGCTGCAGTCAGAGTTAAGACTTGGAGGTGACGTGGTGCAGCCAGTAGCTCAGCATGAAAAATCATCTCCAGGGGAGAAGGTGATCTCAGGTGTGCCCAGGTCATGGGAGAGAGAGATAGGAAGATATCTATCTACTCTCTGTCTGTCTAGCTATGTAGCTATCTACTCTATCTGAGAGACAGAGGCAGACGCTGATTGGGTCAGAAGTTGGATCCCTCTGTAGCCCACTTAGTATCACATGAGTCAACCTTAGGGAGTGTAGCCTGGTCTGTAGGTGTTTGGAAAGTGGACAGAAGGAGCATTAGTATGTCACCTAGAGCCTTGCAACTCAAAATGTGGCTTGAGGACCAACATCACCTGGAAGCTTGTTAGGAATGCTGAATATCAGTTCCTGCCCTAGACGTAGTAAGTCAGAATCTGCATTTTGACACGGTACTGGATAATTTATTTGCACAGTAAAGTTTTTGAAGCACTGCCCTAGGAAAAAAGAAGAAACCAACAGTTTCTGTATTACATTTCTGTCAGTTGCCAAGTAGAGTATAGCTGAGGAAAAAGACCTTAATAGAATTTGAATCTTCATTTTTTATGTTTTAGTATCCTTCTAATAAATTGTAGTGATCTATATAGCTTAGAAAAAAACTTCAGAAAATTCAAAGGATGAAACAAATGGATTGCAGAGCTAAGAAAGTAACTCACGTCCATGAATCTTCAAATGATTTATATACGTCTTTAAAGAACGATCCGCATGTTAACAGTCTATATGAATTGTATACGAAACCATGATAGTATATTTACTACATACTGCTTGCATTGTCTTATTTATCTGGGTATGCAGCATCCCACATAAAGAAAAGAACCCACACATTGTATTTTTTAACAGTTTGAGTGGTGTGCACATGTTGAAACCAGCGACTAGAGCCCTAAGAAGTTTAATTGCATGTTCACATTTTGAAGCAAATATCACTATTTTAAATCATACAAATCCTTTTTTAAAGTAATAAGAATTACAAAAAGAATTTTTAAAAATCAGTATATGAAAGGGAGGTTGTTTTTCATGTTGTTGTAGAATAAAATTAATAATCAAAGATTTCATTGTTTTAAAGAGAACAGTGCAAAAACCTAGGCATATAAATTGACAAAGCAAACAACCTAGGCATATAAATTTACATACAGTTATTTAAAATTGTCATTTTTTCCAATGTGAAGCTTGAGTTACTTGTAGATGAAGTCTGTTCTTTTTCTTTGGGCTATGAAGCAATCATGAATACAGGAATACTTTATTAGAGAGATAAGGCAGTGAGAGCAAACAGGCATGAAATCCAGGGCACAACAATCCTGACAGGAGATTGCCATTAAGATCAAAATAAATTATTATAATTTTTAAAAATGTTTGTGAGACATAATTTAGTCTTTCACCTACTTTCGGGAAGGGCTATATGTAAACAGACACAACATGAAAACACTCCAACTACAGTTTTTTGTTTTTTTTTACATCTTTATTGGAGTATAATTGATTTACAATGGTGTGTTAGTTACTGCTTTATAACAAAGTGAATCAGTTATACATATGTTCCCATATCTCTTCCCTCTTGTGTCTCCCTACCTCCCACCCTCCCTATCCCACCCCTCTAGGTGGTCACAAAGCACCAAGCTGATCTCCCTGTGCTATGTGGATGCTTCCCACTAGCTATTTTACGTTTGGTAGTGTATATATGTCCATGCCACTCTCTCACTTTGTCACAGCTTACCCTTCCCCCTCCCCATATCCTCAAGTCCATTCTCTAGTAGGTCTGTGTCCTTACTCCTGTCTTACCCCTAGGTTCTTCATGACATTTTTTTCCCCTTAGATTCCATTTATATGTGTTAGCATACGGTATTTGTCTTTCTCTTTCTGACTTACCTCACTCTGTTTTGGCAATAAGATAATTTTTAGTAAAGGCTTTACCTGTGAAGTTCCTGCCATTTGGTTGTACATTGAACTGTTAACTTTTTCTACTGAAGCCAATATATGTATTAATTGTTAATTTGAATTAGTAATCTTTGTGTTAGACTTGAATTTTTTTCTTATTAAGTGGATTTTTCAGTAGGGAAAAATAGAATTATATAAAACCCAACTACTTTCTAAAAGTTGTAAGACATTTCCAATATCATGTGGTTGGTTTGTATTCGAAATGAGTGCCCTTTATTATGTTTTGCACTATTGTAGAAAAAGAGAGTACATTATTTACTCAATTTCCCTTTCGTTATCCCATGAGTTGGAAGTCTGCCAAAAATTGATCCAACAAGTGATATCCATTTAACCTGATCTACAATCAGAAGACCTTCTGTAAAATACATTCCACACCTTTTAGCACGTTGTATGGCTTGTCGTTTTCAGAAAGTAATTTTGAAAACAGTGAACCTTCAATAATTACAAACAATTAAAATAAATATAACCTTATAAAATTTTCAACTAATAAATACTATTTCCATACAGTTTTAAGAACATTCTTCTTACACACTGTTCTGATTCAGCTTCAGAACCATGTATAAAAATTCTGCTTAAGATTTCGTTTAGAGCAGCGCAAGATGTATTGGGACAAAGCAACCATGTATGTGTATACCTTCAGTGCCCTTTTTTGACATTTCCATTAATACAAATTATAATCACTTTTATAACACACTCTATTTACATGAGATCCAAGAAATAAGTTATGTGATAACTGTTACACTTCAGTTACACAGATGGAAAGTTGAAGATGTCACCGTGGAGAAGTGCTATCATCAAGTAGCAAAACTAGTGTGTTCTGAAATTAAGTGTGAGTTTGAAGGGGAATTTTTTAAATGTTACATGCAACATTTATTTATTTAGAATACATTTTCATCATCATAAGTAACTTTGAAGGTAACACACTTGCTCAATTTTTAAGGATTCTTTCTGCCTTGTGCATGATTTACTTATACTTTATATATTACTTTTATGTATACTTTGTGAGTTGAGCTCAGGAATTATAGTCATAAAATGAGAAAACTTAAACTGATGAGAAAATTAACAACCAGTGATAACAAATAGTTAGGGCATCTGAAAGATGCAGAGCTTACATTAGTACTTTTTACTAGAAAGACATTTCTAGTGGGTTTTCTCCAGTTTTCTTCAGGGAGAAGACATTAAAAAGCATCATCAAAGTAGACCAATATTAGTACAATATGGGTTTAATTTTATTTTAAAGTATATTCATGTACTTCATTTTCTCTTCTCTATGGCTAAAGGACATGATTTTAAAAAAAAAGATGTGTTTTAAAGAGTGAGGCTGCATAAAGAAAGAATGAAATAATGCCATTTGCGTCAACATGGATGAACCTAGAGATTATCATACTAAGTGAAGTCAGTCAGAGAAAGACAAATATCATATGATATCGCTTATATGTGTAATCTAAAAAAAAATGATATAAATGAACTTAAGTACAAAACAGAAACAGTCTCACAAACATAGAAAACAAACGTATAGTTACCAAAGGGGAAAGATGGGGGGAGGAATAAATTAGGAGTTTGGGATTAACATATATATACTACTATATGTAAAATAGATAGTCAACAAGGACCTACTATATAGCACAGGGAACTCTGCTCAATATTCTGTAATAACCTATATGGGAAAAGAATCTGAAAAAGAATGGATATATGTATAACTGAATCACTTTGCTGGACACCTGAAACTAACACAATGTTGTAGACCAACTATACTCTAATGTAAAATAAAAATTAAATTTAAAAAGAAGAGTGAGGCTGCAGTGCTTAGCTAGAATGTGGAATTCCATGCCTCAAGGTCAGCCTCGAACTAACCTGAACACAGGAGTCACGCTGTCTTATTAGTATGACAGAAGTTGATTTATTTTCTTGATGCAAATTTGCAGAATTGGGCTTTTCTGGCTCTTAATTAGTTATCTGCCTCTTAGCAATGTTAAGGTATATTGACATTGTAAATGCAAAAGCAAAACAATCAGTAACATTTCAAGGCACCTACATACAGATATGCTTATTTTTTAAGTCACTTCCTATAAAATAAGAAATAAACTTGAGCTACATAGCTGACTCAAAACCTGATCTGATTCTCCAATTTTAGGTACCTATTTAAAATGATTAGAACTGTTAGTTTCTATAATTAACGTTGCTCTCTCTTCACATTACCATTTCTGAAATCAGCAATTTCCGTAATCTTTGTACTTCCTTTCTGTGTTGGATGATTTCCAATTTGAAGTGTTGTTTTGAACCTAAATAGAATCAGCCCAGAACAGCTCTATGATACATTGAGAAATAAAGGTGTCTTTGGAGAGAGAACTTCAAGTGCAAATTAACTTGAAATAATTTAACCTGAGTGTGGAATAATTTGCAGTCTTTCTTCTGTGCAGCTGTGGGAATTGCTTCTGTAGGCCCGATTGGGGGAATTGCCTGGCTACTTGCAATTTTGTCACATCTGTCAGCTGTAGCTAAATGGAAAATATAGTAAGAGGTAACATTACATAGATTTGGGAAGTTCCCTAGGGGGCCTTGTCGCTTTGCAGCAGTGAATAAATTATATGAGAGCTGAAATGAAATACAGTATTGTTGATTTGCCAAAGCATGAAATTTGAAAGAAAAAAAAATCATTTCTTAGATTCACTGTGTAAATCCTCTACAGCCAGAAGCTCCTATCTGTCACGATCACAACTTCTGTTCCCCAAATCAGCCCAGTGTTTTCTAGGAAGGTTGTGTTTTTTTCTGGTTTGTAATTTTTATGAAAATATTTTACAGAGAAATAATCATTAAATCACATTTAGATACATATAGTCAACAAATTTCCATTTTTGGAAAAAAAAAGTTATGTGGAATCAGACATGCCAGCAGACCTACAATATTAAGTGTCAGAATTCATCAAAGGTTAATTTAATATGATTATACAGTAAAAACAATCAACAGCTTCCAAATCAAGTGGGGGCAGTTGTATAACATATATAGTTGAAACACCAGGTATCAGCAGTAGTTTACTAGAAGACGGCAATGTGTAGTACTTATTAACATGCATTTAATTGGTGTTAATTTTAGTGGAGGAACTTTATGATTTTCAATTCCTAGGAAGGCTCCTAAGTGTAGAAACTAAGTGACCTTCAGTTTGGTCTTCTTACTGTACATGTTCCTGCATTTCTACACAGATATTTTTAGGGTAGCCGGTTAATAAAAATAGCTTTCTCTCTCATCTTGAAGAGTTCTTGTGAAGGTTAACAAGAAGACGTTTGAAAGCAACTTATAAACTGTAAAGGATCAATAATGATTATTATTACCTCTTGGAGCTCAATAAGCAGCTGAACAACAAGGATTGTGCATGCCTCTTGCTTGAGTGTTCACATAAAATATTTATCTCATTGCATAATCTCAAGATTTGCCTTGATGTTCATGCAAGAAATATTTCCTACACATTAAATTTATGCAGAATACCACATGAGCCATAAAATTGTCAGTCATAAGTATCCTGAAGGAGTTTGCTGTCCACAAATATGATAGCATATAACAAACATGGAAAAAAAAACTGTTAGCTGAATTACGGAAAAATAAAATTCTGTTCTTCCGGAGGGAATCTGTGAGGACTTTTGGACGTAAGTTGGCCTTAAAGAGTTAATAAGCAGTCAACAGTCTGAGTCAAGTGGGGACGTTATTCTTTTTTTTTTTTTTTAACATCTTTATTGGGGTATAATTGCTTTACAATGGTGTGTTAGTTTCTGCTTTATAACAAAGTGAATCACTTATACATATACATATGTTCCCATATCTCTTCCCTCTTGCATCTCGCTCCCTCACACCCTCGCTAGCCCACCCCTCCAGGCAGTCACAAAGCACGGAGCGGATATCCCTGTGCTATGCAGCTGCTTCCCACTAGATATCTACCTTACGTTTGGTAGTGTATATATGTCCACGCCTCTCTCTCGCTTCATCACAGCTCACCCTTCCCCACAGCTCACCCTTCCCCCTCCCCATATCCTCAAGTCCGTTCTCCAGTAGGTCTGTGTCTTTATTCCTGTCTTACCCCTAAGTTCTTCATGACATTTTTTTCTTAAATTCCATATATATGTGTTAGCATACGGTATCTGTCTTTCTCTTTCTGACTTACTTCACTCTGTATGACAGACTCTAGGTCTATCCACCTCATTACAAATAGCTCAATTTCGTTTCTTTTTATGGCTGAGTAATATTCCATTGTGTATATGTGCCACATCTTCTTTATCCATTCATCCAATGATGGGCACTTAGGTTGTTTCCATCTCCGGGCTATTGTAAATAGAGCTTCAGTGAACATTTTGGTACATGACTCTTTTTGAATTATGGTTTTCTTAGGATATATGCCCAGTAGTGGGATTGCTGGGTCATATGGTAGTTCTATTTGTAGTTTTTTAAGGAACCTCCATACTGTTCTGCATAGTGGCTGAACCAATTCACATTCCCACCAGCAGTGCAAGAGTGTTCCCTTTTCTCCACACCCTCTCCAGCATTTATTGTTTCTAGATTTTTTGATGATGGCCATTCTGACTGGTGTGAGATGATGTGTCATTGTACTTTTGATTTGCATTTCTCTATTGATTAATGATGTTGAGCATTCTTTCATGTGTTTGTTAGCAGTCTGTATATCTTCTTTGGAGAAATGTCTGTTTAGGCCTTCTGCCCATTTTTGGATTGGGTTGTTTGTTTTTTTGTTATTGAGCTGCTTGAGCTGCTTGTAAATTTTGGAGATTAATCCTTTGTCAGTTGCTTCATTTGCAAATATTTTCTCCCATTCTCAGGGTTCTCTTTTGGTCTTGTTTATGGTTTCCTTTGCTGTGCAAAAGCTTTGAAGTTTCATTAGGTCCCATTTGTTTATTTTTGTTTTTATTTCCATTTCTCTAGGAGGTGGGTCAAAAAGGATCTTGCTGTGATTTATGTCATAGAGTGTTCTGCCTATGGTTTCCTCTAAGACTTTGATAGTGTCTGGCCTTACATTTAGGTCTTTAATCCATTTTGAGCTTATTTTTGTGTATGGTGTTAGGGAGTGATCTAATCTCATACTTCTACATGTACCTGTCCTATTTTCCCAACAACATTTATTGAAGAGGCTGTCCTTTCTCCACTGTACATTCCTGCCTCCTTTACCAAAGATAAGGTGACCATATGTGCGTGTGTTTATCTCTGGGCTTTCTATCCTTTTCCATTGATCTATATTTCTGTTTTTGTGCCAGTACCATACTGTCTTGATTACTGTAGCTTTGTAGTATAGTCTGATGTCAGAGAGCCTGATTCCTCCAGCTCTGTTTTTCATTCTCAAGATTGCTTTGGCTCTTCGGGGTCTTTTGTGTTTCCATACAAATTGTGAAATATTTTGTTCTAGTTCTGTGAAAAATGCCAGTGGTAGTTTGCTAGGGATTGCATTGAATCTGTAGATTGCTTTCGGTAGTAGAGTCATTTTCACAATGTTGATTCTTCCAATCCAAGAACATGGTATATCTCTCCATCTATTTGTATCATCTTTAATTTCTCTCATCAGTGTCTTATAATTTTCTGCATACAGTTCTTCTGTCTCCTTAGGTAGGTTTATTCCTAGATATTTTATCCTTTTTGTTGCCATGGTAAATGGGAGTGTTTTCTTGATTTCACTTTCAGATTTTTCATCATTAGTGTATAGGAATGCCAGAGAATTCTGTGCATTAATTTTGTATCCTGCAACTTTACCAGATTCATTGATTAGCTCTAGTAGTTTTCTGGTAGCATCTTTAGGATTCTCTATGTATAGTATCATGTCATCTGCCAACAGTGACAGCTTTACTTCTTCTTTTGTGATTTGGATTCCTTTTATTTCCTCTTCTTCTCTAATTGCTGTGGCTAAAACTTCCAAAACTATATTGAATAAGAGTGGTGAGAGTGGGCAGCCTTGTTTTGTTCCTGATCTTAGTGGAAATGCTTTCAGTTTTTCACCATTGAGGATGATGTTGGCTGTGGCTTTGTCATATATGGCCTTTATTATGTTGAGGAAAGTTCCCTCTATGCCTACTTTCTGGAGTGTTTCTATCATAAATGGGTGTTGAATTTTGTCAAAAGCTTTCTCTGCATCTATTGAGATGATCATATGGTTTTTCTCCTTCAGTTTGTTAATATGGTTTATCACATTGATTGGTTTGCGTATATTGAAGAATCCTTGCATTCCTGGAATAAACCCCACTTGATCATGGTGCATGATCCGTTTAATGTGCTGTTGGATTCTGTTTGCTAGTATTTTGTTGAGGATTTATGCATCTATGTTCATCAGTGATATTGGCCTGTAGTTTTCTTTCTTTGTGACATCCTTGTGTGGTTTTGTTATCAGGATGATGGTGGCCTCGTAGAATGAGTTTGGGAGTGTTCCTCCCTCTGCTCTATTTTGGAAGAGTTTGAGAAGGATATGTGTTAGCTCTTCTCTAAATGTTTGATAGAATTCGCCTTTGAAGCCATCTGGTCCTGGGCTTTTGTTTGTTGGAAGATTTTTAATCACAGGTTCAATTTCACTGCTTGTGATTGGTCTGCTTATATTTTCTATTTCTTCCTGATTCAGTCTTGGCAGGTTGTGCATTTCTAAGAATTTGTCCATTTCTTTCAGGTTGTCCATTTTATTGGCATATAGTTGCTTGTAGTGATCTCTCATGATCTTTTGTATTTCTGCAGTGTCAGTTGTTACTTCTCCTTTTTCATTTCTAACTCTATTGATTTGAGTCTTCTCCCTTTTTTTCTTGATGAGTCTGGCTAATGGTTTATCTATTCTGTTTATCTTCTCAAAGAACCAGCTTTTAGTTTTATTGATATTTGCTATTGTTTTCTTCATTTCTTTTTCTTTTATTTCTGATCTGATTTTTATGATTTCTTTCCTTCTGCTAACTTTGGGGGTTTTTTGTTCTTCTTTTTCTGATTGCTTTAGGTGCAAGGTTAGGTTGTTTATTTGAGATGTTTCCTGTTCCTTAAGGTGGGCTTGTATTGCTATAAACTTCCCTCTTAGAACTGCTTTTGCTGCATCCCATAGGTTTTGGGTTGTCGTGTCTCCATTGTCATTTTTTTCTAGGTATTTTTTGATTTCCTCTTTGATTTCTTCAGTGATCACTTCGTTATTAAGTAGTGTATTGTTTAGCCTCCATGTGTTTGTATTTTTTACAGATCTTTTCCTGTAATTGATATCTAGTCTCATGGTGTTGTGGTCAGAAAAGATACTTGATACAATTACAATTTTCTTAAATTTACCAAGGCTTGATTTGTGACCCAAGATATGATCTATCCTGGAGAATGTTCCATGAGCACTTGAGAAAAATGTGTATTCTGTTGTTTTTGGATGGAGTGTCCTATAAATATCAATTAAGTCCATCTTGTTTAATGTATCATTTAAAGCTTGTGTTTCCTTATTTATTTTCATTTTGGATGATCTGTCCATTGGTGAAAGTGGGGTGTTAAAGTCCCCTACTATGAATGTGTTACTGTCGATTTCCCCTTTTATGGCTGTTAGTATTTTCCTTATGTATTGAGGTGCTTCTATATTGGGTGCATAAATATTTACAATTGTTATATCTTCTTCTTGGATTGATCCCTTGATCATTATGTAGTGTCCTTCTTTGTGTCTTATAATAGCCTTTATTTTAAAGTCTATTTTGTCTGATATGAGATTTGCTACTCCAGCTTTCTTTTGGTTTCCATTTGCATGAAATATCTTTTTCCATCCCCTTACTTTCAGTCTGTATGTGTCTCTAGGTCTGAAGACAGCATATATATGGGTCTTCTTTTTGTATCCATTCAACCAAGGGAGCATTTAGTCCATTTACATTTAAGGTAATTATTGATATGTATGTTCCTATTTCCATTTTCTAAATTGTTTTGGGCTCTTTATTGTAGGTCTTTTCCTTCTTTTGTATTTCTTGCCTAGAGAAGTTCCTTTAGCAGTTGTTGTAAAGCTGGTTTGGTGGTGCTGAACTCTCTCAGCTTTTGCTTGTCTGTAAAGGTTTTAATTTCTCCATCAAATCTGAATGAGATCCTTGCTGGGTAGAGTAATCTTGGTTGCAGGTTTTTCTCCTTCATCACTTTCAGTATGTCCTGCCACTCCCTTCTGGCTTGCAGAGTTTCTGCTGAGAGATCAGCTGTTAACCTTATGGGGCTTCCCTTGTGTGTTATTTGTTGTTTTTCCCTTGGTGCTTTTAATATGCTTTCTTTGTATTTATTTTTTGACAGTTTGATTAATAAGTGTCTTGGCGTATTTCTCCATGGGTTTACCCTGTATAGCACTGTCTGTGCTTCCTGGACTTGATTAACTATTTCCTTTCCCATATTAGGAAAGTTTTCAACTATCATCTCTTCAAATATTTTCTCAGTCCCTTTCTTTTTCTCTTCTTCTTCTGGACACCCTATAATTCGAATGTTGGTGTGTTTAATGTTGTCCCAGAGGTCTCTGAGACTGTCCTCAATTCTTTTCATTCTTTTTTCTTTATTCTGCTCTGCAGTAGTTACTTCCACTATTTTATCTTCCAGGTCACTTATCCGTTCTTTTGCCTCAGTTATTCTGCTATTGATCCCATGTAGAGTATTTTTCATTTCATTTATTGTGTTGTTCATCATTGTTTTTTTCATCTTTAGTTCTTCTAGGTCCTTGTTAAATGTTCCTTGCATGTTGTCTATTCCATTTCCAAGATTTTGGATCATGTTTACTATCATTATTCTGAATTCTTTTTCAGGTAGACTGCCTATTTCCTCTTCATTTGTTAGGTGTGGTGTGTTTTTATCTTGCTCCTTCATCTGCTGTGTGTTTTTCTGTCTTCACATTTTGCTTATCTTACTGTGTTTGGGGTCTCCTTTTTGCAGGCTGCAAGTCCATAGTTCCTGTTGTTTTTGGTGTCTGTCCCCAGTGGCTAAGGTTGGTTCAGTGGGTTGTGTAGGCTTCCTGGTGGAGGGGACAAGTACCTGTGTTCTGGTGGATGAGGCTGGATCTTGTCTTTCTGGTGGGCAAGTCTACGTCTGGTGGTGTGGTTTGGGGTGTCTGTGGACTTAAGATTTTAGGCAGCCTCTCTGCTAATGGGTGGGGTTGTGTTCCTGTTTTGCTAGTTGTTTGGCATAGGGTGTCCAGCACTGTAGCTTGCTGGTCATTGAGTGAAACTGGGTGCTGGTGTTGAGATGGAGATCTCTGGGAGATTTTCGCTGTTTGATATTATGTGGAGCTGGGAGGTCTCTTGTTGGCCAGTGTCCTGAAGTTGGCTCTCCCACCTCAGAGGCACAGCACTGACTCCTGGCTGCAGCACCAAGAGGCTTTCATCCACAAGGCTCAGAATAAAAGGGAGAAAAATTAGAGAGAATTAGTAGAAGTAGAAAGAAAGAAAGAAAGAAAGAAGGGAAGGAAGGAAGGAAGGAAGAGAGAAAAGAAAAGGAAAGAAGGAAAGAAAGAAGTGAGGGAGGGAGGGAGTGAGGGATGGTGGGAGGAAGGAAGGTTGGAAGGAAGGAAAAAAGAAAGAAAGAAGATAAAGTAAAATAAAATAAAGTAAAATATAAAGTTATTAAATTAAAAAATATTAAGAAAAAAAAAAACGGATGGACAGAACCTTAGGACAAATGATGGAAGCAAAGCTATAGAGACAAAATCTCACACAGAAGCATACACATACACACTCACAAAAAGAGGAAAAGGGGAAAAAAATCATAAATCTTGCTCTCAAAGTCCACCTCCTCAATTTTGGGATGATTCGTTGTCTAAAGGAGGGAAGGAAGGAAAGAAAGAAAGAAAGAAAATAAAGTAAAATAAAATAATTAAAATTAATTATTGAGAAAAAAATTAAAACAAAAAACAAACAAAAACGGATGGATAGAACCCTGGGACAAATGGTGGAAGCAGAGCTATACAGAAAAAAATCTCACACAGAAGCATACACATACACGCTCACAAAAAGAGGAAAAGAGGAAAAAATAATAAATCTTGCTCTCAAAGTCCACCGCTGCAATTTTGGGGATGATTCGTTGTCTCTTCAGGTATTCTTTGGATTTGGCCCCGCCTCTGCGTGTAGGTCGCAGGAGGGCGTCTCTTCTTTGCTCAGACAGGACGGGGTTAAAGGAGCAGCTGATTCGCGGGTTCTGGCTCAGGCTCACTCAGGCCGGGGGGTGGGGAGGGAGGGGCACGGAGTGCGGGGCGAGCCTGCAGCGTCAGAGGTGGCGTGATGTTGCACGAGCCTGAGGCGCGCCGTACGTTCTCCCGGGGAAGTTGTCCCTGGGCCCCGGGACCCTGGCAGTGGTGGGCTGTACAGGCTCCCCGGAAGGGGGGTGTGTATAGTGACCTGTGCTCGCACACAGGCTTCTTGGGGGCGGCAGTAGCCGCCTTAGCGTCTCAGGCCCGTCGCTGGGGTCAGCACTTTTAGCCGCGGCTCACGCCCGTCTCTGGAGCTCCTTTAAGCAGCTCTCGTAGTCCCCTCTCCTCACGCACCAGGAAACAAAGAGGGAAGAACAAGTCTCTTGCCTGTTCGGCAGCTCCAGACTTTTCCCCGGACTTCCTCCCAGCCAGCCGTGGCACACTAACCCCCTACAGGCTGTGTTCACGCTGCCAACCCCAGTCCTCTCCCTGCGCTCAGACCGAAGCCCGAGCCTCAACTCCAGGCCCCGCCCACCCCAGCGGGTGAGCAGACAAGCCTCTCGGACTGGTGAGTGCCGGTCGGCCCTGATCCTCTGTGCGGGAATCTCTCTGCTTTGCCCTCCGCACCCCTGTTGCTGTGCTTTCTTCTGCGGCTCCGAAGCTTTCTCCCTCCGCCACCCGCAGTCTCTGCCCGCAAAGTGGCTTCCTAGTGTGTGGAAACGTTTCCTCCTTCACAGCTCCCTCCCACTGGTGCGGGTCCTGTCCTATCCTTTTGTCTCTGTTTTTTCTTTTTTATTTTGCCCTACCCAGGTACGTGGGAAGTTTCTTGCCTTTTGGGAGGTCTGAGGTCTTCTTCCAGCATTCAGTAGGTGTTCTGTAGGAGTTGTTCCACGTGTAGATGTATTTCTGGTGTATCTGTGGGGAGGGAGGTGATCTCCGCGTCTTACTCTTCCGCCATCTTCCCCTCTGGCCTCGGGACATTATTCTAAGTATAGGGAATGTAATACATTAAAGTTTTGGAAGATTCAATACAAAAGATAGGTTGGCCAATGACAAATAATACAGTTAGACACAAATATAGGAAAACATTAAACTATTATATATTAAAATACTGGAAATTACAATATTTATTTGGAGAGCATAGGTTAAAAGAAACCATATATCTCACAGTGGGAAATGTCATCAAAGTCCATTGTTAATCCACAGAGATGGCAGTAAATTTAGCCTCACCAAATTTAAAGATATTGAATTCATTTCACGTGTTTAAAAGCTTGAAATGAATTTGTATTTCCAATTTTCTTGAACTTCTGATTAAAACTGTAGTGATGAGTCCATATTCTCTTATCAGCATAATCAGAACAGAATTCATGTTCTAGTATAGATTGGACATTCTCTCCATATTATATTACTGCTGATTCTTCAATTATTAATGCTTCTTAATTAGTGCCTGTAAGTATGTGAGTTTGCAAACCCTCATCTACTAGATCAGGAACTCCCTGTTTGACATTCCTAACAGTTTATACTCCCCTGTCTTTGAACACTACCAGAACCCTTCCTTCTGAGGTAACCCAGTCATGTTTAAGAACATGTTTTAGAAATTCTTCCTTATACTGAATTAAAATTTGCTTCCTAGTATCTTCCAGATATTTGTCTTACATATGATTAATGGAGTCACATAAGAAGTCTAATCTTTTTTCCTGTGGTAAACCTTTAAAATAATATATTATTTCTTGACAAGTTCATCCTTATTTATGGATTTAGTTACCAACCATTTCACCAACTCATTATTTTTCACTGCCTACTGAACACACTTATAGGTCTTTGTGTCACACAGAACTTTGAACACAACATGTGTGAATTGAGGCTAAACTCACCATCTTCCCCACCAAACCAGGTTCTACTTCTGTATTCCCTAGCTTAGTAACTGACCTCAGCATTCATCAAATGACTCAGTCTAGAAACCACAGTCTTTCTAAACTCCTTGCGTTACTTCACATCCATATCTATTCAGCACGTGCCACATGCACTGAAATTTATTTCATTCTTTCATCATTGCTGTGGACCATGGCAATAGCCTCCTAGTCCCCTTGTCCTAAATTATGCTCACCTTCAGTGTAGTGTTTATACTGATGCCATAAAGTCTCTCTGAAATGTGGATTTTTGTGGTTATTCCCCTAATTTAAAAAAATGTCATTGGAGTACCACCATATTCAAAATGAAGTTCAAACTATTAGCTTGCTTTTCAGAATTAGTTACTACTATGTTCTAATATACTGTCACACCAACATTTAGTTTTCCATATTAACTATCAACTAACTCCTTTCGCAATATCCTTTCTGTCTCATTTGACAGCCTGACTCTCTTGGGTCCTGTTAAAGCCTCCCTGGTCAGGCCATCCTGCTCTACCC
The DNA here is from genome assembly GCF_008692025.1 of Phocoena sinus. Classification (NCBI taxonomy): domain Eukaryota; kingdom Metazoa; phylum Chordata; class Mammalia; order Artiodactyla; family Phocoenidae; genus Phocoena; species Phocoena sinus. The sequence goes on along the minus strand of NC_045771.1, from coordinate 65,458,312 downwards.
CATTTGAGACAGATTAGGTACTCAGTTTTATCTTTCCATAGTAACTTATGCATACAGCTAGCACTACATGGAAATCCGTATTTTCTTTTTTCTCTCTCTCTAATACTAAGTATGCTATTGAGGATACAGATATCTTGATAATTTCCTGGAACTCTGGCATCTAGCAAAGATACTGGCTCACATTTGGCACTCATTAAATGTTAATTGGATAAATGAATCAATGACTACTTATAGGTTAATAATCTTTAGGTTGTCATATTTTCTAAGACACTTCATTATCCTGACTGTTCTTGATATACTCTCTGTTTTGCCAGTACTCTCCTTTAATTAAGGTATATTATGATCAGGAAGAGATGAACAGGAAGACATAATTCTGTGATGAAAGATCTATGAACTTTTAAGTCAAATATACTTGGTTTAATATTTCATTCAGATGCTACCTGTGTGATTATGGGAAATTTATTCACCTCACTGGGTTTTGGTTTCCTCATCCATAAAATATGAATAATAGTATCTGATCACAGGGTTATTGCTGAGATTAAATGATACTGTCTAGGGAAGGATTCTGACATTCAGCAAGTTAATATAATCCCACTCGAATATTCCAGGGATGTAAGCCTGTTGCAACATTCACAAATCAGTCAGTGTCATGGGCCATATTAACAAAAAGAAGGATAAAAATCATATGATCATCTCAATAGATGCAGAAAAAACATTTGACAGAATTTAACACCTATTTATCATAAAAACTCTGAACAAAATGGGTACAGAGGAAACATACCTTAACATTATAAAGGCCATATATGACAAGTCTGAGGTGTAAGTCTGTGGTTAATGTCATACGCAGTGGTGAAAAGCTGAAAGTTTGTCCTCTAAGATCAGGAACACGACAAGGATGCTCACTCTCACCACTTTTATTCAGCATAGCATTGGAGGACTTCCCTGGTGGCGCAGTAGTTAAGAATCCGTCTGTCAGTGCAGGGGACACAGGTTTGATCCCTGGTCCGGGAAGATCCCACATGCTGCAGAGCACCTAAGCCCATGTGCCACAACTGCTGAGCCCTTGCGCCACAACTACTGAAGCCCACACACCTAGAGCCTGTGCTCCGCAACAAGAGAAGCCACTGCAATGAGAAGCCCGCGCATCGCAACAAAGAGTAGTCCCCTTTCACCACAATTAGAGAGAGCCCTGCGCAGCAGTGGAGGCCCGAGGCAGCCAAAAATAAATAAACTTTAAAAATAAATAAATAAAAACCCATAGTATTGGAAGTCCTAGCCAGAGCAGTTAGGCAAGAAAAAAAAAGGGGGGGATCTAAATTGGAAAGGAAGAAGTAAAACTGTCACTATTTGCAGATGAAATGATATTATATATGGAAAACTGTAAAGACTACATCAAAAAACTGTTAGAACTAATATGCTAATTGAGTAATGTTACAGGGTACAAAATCAATACACAAAAATCTGTCAGACTCCTATGTGCTAATAATGAACTATCAGAGAAATTAAGAAAACAGTCTCATTTACTATTGAATCAAAAAGAATAAAATACCTGGGAATAAATTTGACAAGGTAAAAGGCCTATATACTGAAAACTACAAGACATTAAGGAAAGAAATTGAAGAAGACATAAATGAAAGATATCCCATGCTCATGGAATTGGAAGAATTAATATGTTAAATTGTCTACTACCCAAAGCAATATACAGATTAATGCAATCCCTATCAAAATTCCAGTAGCATTTTTCACAGAAATAGAACAAACCATCCTAAAATTTGTGTGGACTCACAAAAGACCCCAAATAACCAAAGGAGTCTTGAGAAAGAAGAACATAGTTGGAGGCCTCACACTCCCTGATTTCAAACTGTATTACAAAGCTATAATAACCTAAACAGTATGGTATTGGCATGAAAACAAATGCATAGATCAATGGAACAGAGTACAGAGCCCAAAAATCAACTTACGAATATATGGTCAATTAATTTACCACAAAAGATTCAAGAATATAAGATGGGGAAAGGACTATCTCTTCAATAAATAGTGTTGGGAACTTACCAGCCACATGCGAAGTAATGAAACTGGACAACTATCTTCCACCATACACAAAAGTTAGCTCAAAGTGGATTAAAGATATGAACATAAGGCCTGAAACCATAAAACTCCTAGAAGAAAACATAGGCAGTAAGCTCCTTGACAGGTCTTGGTGATGATTTTTAAAAATCTGACACCAAAAGTGAAAGCAACAAAAGCACAAATAAACAAGCAGGACTGCATCAAGCTAAAAAGCTTCTGTACAGCAATGAAAACCATCAACAAACTAAGACAACCTACTGAAAATGGGAGAAAATTTGCAAATCATATCTAATAAGGAGTTAATATCTAAAATATATAAAGAACTCAGACAATTCAGTAGAAAAATACAGCCTAATTTAAAAATGAGCAGAAGATCTAAATAGACACTTTTTCAAAGAAGACATAAAGATGGCCAACAGGTACATGAAAAGGTGCTAAACATCATGAATTGTCAGGGAAATGCAAGCCAAAACCACAATGAGACATCACCTGTTAGAATGGCTGTTATCAATAAAACAAAAGATCACAAGTGTTGGTGAGGATGCGGAGAAAAGGAAACATTTGTGCACTGTTGGTGGGACTCTAGATTGGTGTAGCCACTGTGGAAAACAGTAAGGAAGCTCCTCAAAGTTTAAAAATACAGCTACCATATGATCCAGTAATCCCACTTCTGGGTATATAGCTAAAGGAAATGAAAACAAGATACTCAAGAGATATCCACACTCCCATATTCATTGCAGCATTATCCATAATAGCTAAGACATTGAAACAACCTAAGTCTCTATTGATGAGTAATAGATACTGAAATTGTGCTGTGTGTATATACCCAATGGAATATTATTCAGCCATAAAAATGAATGAAATCTTGCCATTTGCAACAGCACTCATGGACCTCTAGGGCATTATACTTACTGAAATAAGGCAGACAGGGAAAGACAAATATCATATGATCTCTCTTACATGTGGATTTTTAAAAAAGAAAGAAAGAAAGAAAAAGACCTTACAGATACAGAGAACAGATTGGTGGTTGCCAGAGGTGGGAGATGTGGGGGGTAGGAAAAAGGGGTGAAGGAGGTCAAAAGGTAAAAGCAAAATATGCAGTTCAGTGTTTTTAGTATCCTCACAGTTGTACAACCGTTGGCAAAATCTGCTTAAAAAACTAGACTGAGTCTGCTGTGCTGTCTACAGCCAAAATTATTAACTAAATGTAGTCTGAGCTCATTAATATTATATACTTGTTTCCGTGCAAGTAAATAAATTTAAAAGATACACACCATTGTTAAGTGTGGTCACCTCTTAGAAAAGGTAGATGGTATTTTGTAAAAGAAAACAAATTCATTTCTTTACATTAGGTTTATATTCTGGAACTCATCACATCACTGCAGTACATAACGCTTATGCTAAAATTTTTGTCAAATAGTCCTCCAGAATTAGATTTTGAACTCCTACTCTTTTGATAGATACATCAATGGATTTATATTTCTGAGAAGTGGAATATAACAGTTTAATACATATAGGTTGAAAAATTGGAATAGGAAACCTACTGCATACTTCAATTCAAATATTGTGCCTATGTTCAGAGTAACGTTGCTCAAATAGAAACCCACTTGTCTCATTTCTGGTTGCTGTGGACTGTGTTTAACAAGCTTCGTGAGCAGCGTGATGAACAATCTCCACACTTATGAAAGCTTTACTACCTCATATTCAATTGTTGGGATCACAGTCAGCTGCTCTCTCTACAAAGCAGCATCTGTCATTTCAGCACTTTCATTGGTATTCTACCCTGTATCTGAATACTCTCAGTATTCAGCGTTACTGGAAAGCGCTATGATGGAGATAGAGTAGAGCTTGAATTTTAGTGGCTGGCTTGGAACAGACATGCAAATGTAGTGTAGTGTTTCTGAATCCTGTTCTTTACCAATGGATATTGGTCCAGCTGTAGTTTCTGGTGGCTTGGGAAGAGCATAGAGCTGGTCTACTTTTTGTCCTTGCTTAAAATGTATGGACGTAATAGCAATAACTGAAAATGACATATCTAGAGTGACACTGTAAAAAGTCCAAAATGGAGTCACTAATCATCTGGAGTCAGGCTTAGAAAGATAGCCAAGAGGTACAGCAAAATGAGAACATGGGAATCAATGAGAGATGAAGTAAGTACTTAAGAGTGGCAAAACTTAGCTACACTCACTTATACCTTTACATACCTGCATATTTAAAATCCCAATGCAAAACCTCTTTAAGTTCCCTTACAAACCTAATTACTGAGATGTTGAGAAAAATACGTGAAATTATTCCTCTGAGTTTTATGAAATAAATTACTCCAAAAATATTTATTGAGCTTTCATGAGAGAAGTAAAATAGATGCCTTAATTAGTTATCAATCTTATAGGAAATTTTTCAAAAATATACAGGCAATGAAAATAATGTTGTGAACTATATCAACAGCTACCGTTTATCATGGTACATAAACCCGATACATGGCAGGTTCTGTGCACATGCATTTTCTAATTTGCTCCAGCTATTACCCTGGAAGTATTATTATCCTTGTCTTCAAGATAAGGGGAACAGAGAATAAAGCTAGTCAGTAGCACAGGTACTACTATTTTTTTTTTTTTTTTTGCGGTACACGGGCCTCTCACTGTTGTGGCCTCTCCCGTTGCGGAGCACAGGCTCCGGATGTGCAGGCTCAGCGGCCATGGCTCACGGGCCCAGCCGCTCCACAGCATGTGGGATCTTCCTGGACCGGGGCACGAACCCGTGTCCCGTGCATCGGCAGGCGGACTCTCAACCACTGCGCCACCACAGAAGCCCTTTACTAGGTTTTGAGGCTCCATCTAGTTAGTACATAAATGTACCCTGTGAACTGTCAAATGGTATACTTGTTTTTGATAGTGTTCTAGATCAATAAGTTTACTAGATTATAATATGCACATATTTTCAAGATTTCACATTTCACAAGACTGTATATATCCTTTGTTAGAAATGTTTCTTATATTACAAATTTAAACGTATGTCTACATAATCAAAGTACAATTCTGTTTTTCCTACTTTGAATTCTCTTTAAGATGTTTCGTACAAATTTTGACAAGTTTATAGTATTGAAAGTTCACTAGTTTAGGCTTAAGCATAGAAGCTAAGAATCACGAGGAATACATTTAATATTTCAACAGCATATTCTCTTAGAAAAATTGTTGTAGTTTGAGATTCCCTGTAGTTGCAAGATACAAGTTAGTATCTGAGGAAGTGACTCAAACAAAGGCTTAAGGGCTGTCTGGGGAGCCATAGACATGATCATAGAATCTTTTCCTGAAGGATTTCAACTATTAGGCTTAAATTATATTATTTTTAGTAAGATGTTACACATCTCACAGGATCCTTTGTTTTCAGAGTTCAATATTTAGGTCTAGAAATTCATATTGAAAAGTTAATTCCAAGGTACACATTTCACATGTTCCAAGATTCACCTCAAGAACATTCCCTAAAATGTTCTTGTTATTTTAAGGAAAGTTGTTTTCTTTAAATTGATTTAAAGCAGTCATAGTTAAACTGTTTTGTAAGAATACTTGAGGTACTTGGGTGGGATGGGAGGATGGAGGGGGGAGATGAGAGTGATGGAGCTAACTAAATAACAGCATGCTCTTCAAACCAGTCCAGCTTTATCCTTACTTGTTATTACGTTGAGCATCTACCTAATATTTTAGCCTTTTTAAAAAATATTCAGCTACTAAAACTGAAGAGCAGAATTGTAAAACCAATGGCCTAAAGTAAAGCTGTCCTGTTTTCCCATGGGAGATAGAGAATTGCTCCTGAAATAATACACCCGTCGTATAGCCACGTGGATTGATCACCTTATCCATTTTATTTACATAAATTATTATCTTCTTACTTAAGTATATCAGAAGCACTGTAAGCACACACTTCTGTAGGAACTACGTGAAGCCGTTGCACAAGACCTATAATTATGCCCAATCCAAGTATGCGTTATTTCCAGATTTCAAATTTTGTAACCGTCGTTTCTACTCTTGACTTTCTTCCTCCCACAGATTTTGGTTGTCATTCCCGATCCCATCATCTTTTATTGAGCTAGTACCTTTGGATCCATTTTGCCCTACCCAAGCCTCTCATAGCTTTACATGTTACTCCGTTCGACACTGGTGACTTAATCATCCACACGGGCTTTTTGTGATTGGGTTTTGTTAATGTAGAAATTTTTTTGGAGTTTCTCTGCCTTCTAATTGACAGAATATTTCTGTAATGCTATGTGTGATGTTTAAATATTCACTTATTTGTTAAATTATTATTTTATATCTGAATATTATATATATATATTGAGAATAGTATTTCCTGTTTCTTGGTTACCTCTAGGCTTAGGAGAAATATGAATGTTTTCTCTTTTAATGTCTTTTATATATTTGTATAACATCCCACAAGAAGCTATATGTAGGGAATTATAACATTTATGCATCACTCTTGCAAAAGGATCTGTAGAATATGAGCTTTGGAAGAGTTTCAAAGGCAGCTGTATCCTGATGGGAAGGTAGATCTCTTTCTGCCAAGTTATCCTCTCTTCAGCCTTTATGGCAGCTTACCCTCTCATTCCATTAGGAAGCCTCCACTGACCCCCTGGTCCAGGTCAAATACCTCTGTTGTACTCTCTTATTACCATGTACTTCTCTTTGGTAGTATTTATTACAATTGCAATTTTCCATGCATTTTACTATGAGCATTTGATTAATGTCTGTCTCCCTATTGGACTGTGAGTTCCTTGAGGGCCGAGAGAATCAATCTTCTTGTTCATCATTGTATCTTCAGTGTCTACCCTAATGCTGGACCTACCAGGCTCAAAAAATAAGTGTTGAAGAAATTTGAATAAATGCATGGATGTGAATTATTTCCTTCATTTGGAATTACGTTCACCCCAAACTTTAAAGGATATGAAAACCTAACACATTATGAATATTTTATTCATAGGTAATCCCAAAATATAAAAATGTCACCCTTTTTTTTAAAAAAAAAGTGAGGACTTGCATAAATTTTATGATTGTATGACTTCAGTGGTTCATTTAAATTTATCACTGATACCTATCTACTTTAGGTAACATTTTGTTAGTTAGAAAATACCACTAAGAATTTAAAGGGAAACTAAAGATTGGTAAAGGAAGTATCATCCAGGTATCGTACTACATGAACACTTGTGTTCAGCTCAGCTAACTTTTTTTTTTTTTGCGGTACGCGGGCCTCTCATTGTTGTGGCCTCTCCCGTTGCGGAGCACAAGCTCCGGACGCACAGGCTCAGTGGCCATGGCTCACGGGCCCAGCAGCTCTGCAGCATGTGGGATCTTCCCGGACCGGGGCACGAACCCGTGTCCCCTGCATCGGCAGGCAGACTCTCAACCACTGCGGCACCAGGGAAGCCCTCAGCTAACATTTTAAAAGGGAATATTTCAGCTAAGGAGGGAGGTTAGGTGTATCAGCACAAAAATGTGTATAGTTGTAGTCTTTCTCTCCCCCTCCCCCATATATATATATATATATATATATGTCTGTATGTGTATGAATATACAGACATATGTACACACACACATATGTAAAAACGATTCTTATAGGGAACTTGTTGCCTTGTTTTCCCCATGGAGAAGATTTGAGGAAAGCATGAGTTGTTTGGGGAGTGGCAAAAATTAGCCTTCAGGGTGCTAACATCTCCCTAAAGGACTCTCAGGGTGGATCAGCCTGTGTATCGTGCAGCAAGAGTCCTCAGTAAATGAAATTTGGAAGTCTCAAACTTCCATCTTCTGAAATACTGGGGCAACTTCCTTAAAGAACAGAGCTGAAGAGAAAGCACAGACATCAGCCTTAGCACAAATTTCATGACAGGAAATTACTCTGAGAATTTCAGGAGACTATGAAATGCTGTTTTTTTCTTCACTCTAAGAAGAATACGTGGTAATGTTGACTATTTAGGTTCATATTTGGTACTTACTATGAATTCTTTATTTGCCAGAAGCTAAACAAGCCTCATAATATCCTTCTGGAAATAAAATGAAATTTATAATTTGGCAACATTTTATTAACGGCCAAAGCTTTCAATTTAATGCAGGCAGATAACAAACCTCTGGAGCCCAGCTTGCCGGGAATGCTCAGTAGTCTTTGTCCAATGCTAACCTTTTTTCTTTATTCACTCCAACTGGGTGAGAGCTTTCTTAATTGGAGTAGGTTCCGTACATAAAAAGCTACCTTCACTCCACTTACTATTGATTTCTAAAGGCTTGACCTCGTATTTTTCGAAATTGTGGGTTAACCTTCTTGCCTCAAGGAGAATGGCACCTGGGAATGACATTTCCATTTTCTAAAGTAATATGACCATAGAAGAAGAACTAAAATGACCCATGACATTAACCTATGGCTCTTAAGAGGATAACATCATTTACCTAATTTGGTAAAAGAAAGCCATGATTTCATGTTCAATTGACCAAAAAAAAAAAAAAGAAAAAGCACGTGGATTCTGTTTTTCAGAAAGATCCTCAAAACCTTTTCTCAGTAGGATGTGACAAGGCCAAGGTCACAGAAGTCAAGTCTGCTCGCTGCACTGTCAGTTATTCAGTCATAACCCTGTTCCAGTAGGAGTTACTTCTTTGTGTCCATCAAATTAGGGAAAAGGACAGTTAAGAGAAAAGCGTTTTATTGCACACCGTGATATCGAAAGCAGTCGTTGAACCAGCAAGTGCTTTGACCTGACATAATAGTTATCATTTTAGCAGCTTTAACCAGTTTGGTTATAATTACTGGCCAATAGTTGGTCAAATAAAGAATTCCTCTGTTCAGACTCTGTAGCTTAACCCTTTATGACATAGCCCTATCATGGCTAGAGCTTACATTGTCATATCTTCAATGTTTTCTCTGTATCGTATAGAAATTAATTCTTATCCACATTTTAATCTTAAAAAGAAGGAAAGCCTATAAAAGCTTATTACTACTTGAGAGAACAAAGAGAGGAAAGACAGAGACAGAGGGATACTACGCTTTTTTAAAAAATTACTTTCTATCTACATGAATTCCAGTGAAGTCTGTCTTTATTATATTTTTCTTTGTAGCTGAACCATTACATTTCACTTACCACGGACATCAAAGGGTTGCTATGTGAATTAACTGTGGTAATGCAAGGCGAGTTCAGAGTAGTTGACTTGATGAGGGCTAGGCACCCAAAACTCTTATTTCTTGGTCAGTTTCCTTCTCCACCATCCCCATTTCATTCCTACCTAACTTTCCCTCTTGTTACTCTCCCCTCACTGCTCTACAGTCCTACACACTCACTCCTTTTCCTCTTCAGAACATTTGCTCATGTTTCTCTCTCTGCCTGAAATGTCCTGTGCTTGCCCACTGTGTGGCTACTGCCTCATCATGCAGTCTGTGTTTAGGTTTTACCTCTCAGGAAAGTCTGTCTGTGCATCCTGTGAGGTGGTCCCCTTCTTTACTAAAGCAGTATCCTTTTGTCCTCCCATGGCATCTTGTCATTTTGAATGTATGGGTGAGTGATTGTACGCAGTGCTTGTGTTCTTGCCATTAGACTATATGCCAGTGAGTTTCAAAACAGGCTGCACTTTAAACTATCTGGGAAGCTTGGAAAACAGTACTGGTGCTTGGGCTCCATCTGCTAGAAATTTCCAGTAATTGGCCTTGGGTAAGGCCCAGGTATCAGTATTGTTTCGAAGTTCCCCAGATGATTCTAACTCAGCAGAGTTAAGGAGCTCTGCCCTGAGCTGCAGGAAAGCACCAGTCGGCTTCATTGACCACTAGCACAGGGCTTGCTAGGTATGAGACCCATTAGGACCAACTATGGGATATGAATGTCTGAATTAATGTCTGGTTTATCACTGGCATTCTAGTTTTGTCAAAATATTCCTTGGAGATGATAAAAGTATTCTCAAGTAGCGATAGTCTAAAAGTTGAAATGAAAAAGATACTTGCAAGTGTAAAGAGTGCTTCTGAGCTTCAGAGTAAAAACTAATCCTGTTTTCCCCTTCCAGTGATGTAAAGAAAATATTTTCCTTCAGATTTTTTACTGAGAAGAACATTTTAAGAACGTCTGCCACAAAATATAACCATGAGCCATGTGTGTGTATATGTGTGTATGTATATTTCATTTTTCTTACTTTTGAGAATCTATCCATAAATCACTCAAGCCATAAACCAGTATCCTTACCATAGGACAGTCATTCCAACTTACTACAGTCAAAATAATTAAATTTTAAATATGTAAACTTGTTATTCGACTTACTGCTTATTAGCAAAATTCATTTTAGTTTTTAAATGTTATCTGTATTTTAGTGCACATTTTTTCACACCTGGTGATTTGTATATACAATGAGAGCCAGAACTGGAGTGAGGCAAGTGAGGTATTTTTCTCAGTGCAAAATTTAAGTGAGGGGGTTCCACTCAGTAATCAAAATAGTTACATCTTAATGTAATATTTTTAGAAATGCAAATTAATGCAAAAAATCCATCATGAAGAAACTATCAAAATTGTAAATAAAGATTACTGCTATGCTGAACCATATCACAGTCTGAGGCAAAAGGAAAAATGTGCACCTCTAGATACATGTTTTGATGTTTTTCTAATGGGTAATTTTTTCAGAGCATTATAGTTTATGAAAAATGTTTAAATGATATTTATGCTAAATATTTGGCACAAAACTATTATAATTTTAATTCAGCTGAAGCTAAAATTATTTTAGGTTGTCTCTTGGTCAAGAGAAATTGTCAAACATGGCAATTTTCTCAATTCAAAGTGAGATAGGCAAAGAAGTAGATTTTGAAAAAAAAAAAAATTTGATGAATTTGCTTCCATTATAGCCAGAGTTCACAGATTTCCTTTCGCCTCCACCATGGCTACTTCACACAGCATTGTGACACACATAATGACTTTTTATTTATAAGGTAATTTAAGTGCCCACCAAAGGTAAATGTGTCACACTATTAAACCAAATTAAAATTGTTGGCAAAAGTTAAAAGTGAGACAGAGATGATTGTTCTGTACTGATAATGAAGGTTTAACATTTATGTCCTTTGAAATGTAACATAATATGGTACAAGCATAAATATGCAACATTTGTTCAAAATGGAAGGGTAATAGAATGATTCATAATTGTAGTATTAACACCTCAACTTAATCTAAGATAGTGTCAATATGGAAGGCGAGTTTACTGGCTAGATACCAGCTTGACCAAATATTTTTTAATGCAGTACATTTTCAATAGCAATTGTACTTGCTGTTCTCTGATGGCAAACAATAAGAGCAGAAAAAATATTTTAAGCAAAAAATCAAATCAGAAATAATCCTGGGTTTAAAAAAAAATCTTTTTGAGGATTTTAATGTTTCCCCCATGGGAATACCTGAAAGAAAGAAGGAGGTGTAATGATTCTGTAATTAGAAATACTGACAGTCAGGAAATGAGCAGACCTTCAACGTTATGATATCAAGTATGCCAGAAGTTCTGGAATATTTTATAGGCTCTAACAAGAAAAATTTTATAAAAGTTAGGAATTGAAATTTCCCAAATTGGACTATATTCCATTCTTCATAATAATTGGCCTATTTTCTTTAAGAAAATGAGAGGATAAAAAGAATAAAGCAAAGAGAGCAAAGAGAAAAAAACAGTAAACATTATTTTCTTAATACCACTAATCATCAGAAGTTCAACGTACTACTGATTATAAATTCTCCTACTCCCTTTAGGAATCTGTTAAATAGACAACCACAGAATGAAAAAATTGAAATTGCTATGGCAAATTTTAATCACCCTTATTTGGATTACATGTATTACAGATGAAATGGGTATATTGTGTTTCATTGCCCTAGTAAGATTTCATGATAACCCAAAATATGTTCTTAATTGAACCTTCTGTTTATCAGTTTTTAAATACGGTACATGCATTGTATATTTCTAGTCATCTACCTATAAAGCTAAGCATCGCAAATTAGAACATTTTAAACAACAAAAAAAGATTTTATGTGATCGTCTTTTAAAAGGGTGTGTAAAGCTGTCAATGGGTTTCACGGCTATTCAGCAAATTGGAAATTACGATGAATAATCAATGAACGAAAGGTCGGCTCTATGGGATATTTCTCAGCAAGAGGAATGTCTTCTGGACTTCAAAATACTCATTCCTATAAAATCATTTTACTGTTATTTCTACAATTTAAATAATGAGGTATTTGATTATTACGAATAAACAGTTTATAGCTCTGAATTGCATCTGGAACAGAAAAGTAAACTGTTTTATCCTAGGAGTTTGTAATGTCTTATAAATAAAACCATTTAGTGCTAGGGCCACAACCAGAGAGTGTCAGTGGAGCTGACCGTTAGATTTCCCTCTCATTTTGAAGATTGATTTCACTAGTGCTGGGAGCATCAGAAAAGCAACTAAAAGCATTTGTTACTTTCCTTTCCCACTGTTTACCATTGAAGGTCCATTAATGTTCCTTTGTAGCCTTCATATATTACATAGACAGGACAGGAGAACTCTTCATTATCTGCTGTTAGCCTACGGAACTGCACACGTGAAAAGCTTTCTATGAAATTTGACACATCTTATGAAACTTGTTAAATCTTATGAAAAATAGCATTATTTTACATAAGTCAGGGAGTCTCACCATCTAAGGCCAGTTGCTGTGCTAGCTGCTGGACTGTTAAGAAAATGTGAGCGTTTAACAAGAGGTATTAATTTAACATCATAGCAGCAAAGAGGTAGAAATATTGGGGAGCAGTTTGAGTATTGGGATCCAGTTTTCTTAGCTTAAGATATTCTGAAATCGTCTTCAGATAGATAGGATCGAGTCCCTGGTGGCGCAGTGGTTGAGAGTCCGCCTGACGATGCAGGGGACACGGGTTCATGCCCTGGTCCAGGAAGATCCCACATGCCGCGGAGCGGCTGGGCCCGTGAGCCATGGCCGCTGAGCCTGTGCGTCCGGAGCCTGGTCTCCGCAACGGGAGAGGCCACAGCAGTGAGAGGCCCGCGTACCGCATAAAAAAAAAAAAACAAGATAGGATCGAATCTCTGTGAATAATAGATTTGTACAAAGGACTTTGAAATATATGTCTTGTGCCTTTGCTGAATAAGTTAATACTGTCTATAGTGCTTTGATATAAGGCCCCTCTGCCCCAGTGGATCACTTAATTAAACTATCAGAATCCCAGAAATGTGCAGCTTAGCCATGATGTCTTTGGTAAAAGTCGGTTTGTTTTCAGCAGGGCTATGTTAGATACATGTTCATACAGCATCAGAGTAAAAGATCAACTATTATCACCCATAAATATAGGGTTATATTTGTTTATCAGTTTATTTAGCTACCTAGGAGAACCCTAAGGCAAACTCTTGAATACAGATATTCTCCTTCATGTATATGAAAATTCAGAACTCAGGCTCCAACCAGGTTGTGCCCTGCTGAATGCCTGGAGCATCTGTTCCCCCTTCCATTTTATAGCCACAGACCCTTAAATTCTAGCCTCTGCCTACTCGTTGAAGAGTCCCCTAAAGGTTCAAGCATAAACTCCTTACCTCAACCTTCAATGCTGTCCAGAATCTGGTGAAAACAATGTTTCCAATCTGTGTCTCTCTCCTTATATTCTACATTGTAGCCAAACTAAACTCCTCAGTGATATGTTAATCCAAAAAACCTTCCCCCCCACCTTTTGTTGTTGTTGTTGTTGTTGCACGCCTGAGGAATACTACACATTACAACTTACGGTACTGATATTTGTAACACACATGTACACACACACATAAATATAGCACTGCCTCGACATGAAAAGTTTGGGAGAATTGTCACTGGGAATGAAAATGGCTCATATTTTCCAATAAGGTAACAAAGTTCTGGAAGACAGAAAAGGAATATTTAGGAACGGTAGATTCTTAGATGGAGGATTATACTTGGTTGGATGAGGCAATGTCTATTTCCTAATTTCTTTGGAACTATACTGATAATAGATAAATTTAGACGTATTGTGTCTCTAAAGGGAGACCATAGATTCTGGTTATGACTTGTTTATTTACATTAATTTATATTCATAAATTAATGTAGACATAAGACTTTTTAAAAACCAAAAGTTTTACTTTTTAAGCACTAATAATTGATCTAGAATTAGGGAGACTACAACCAAAAAATAAGGTGGCCTGATCTTTCCTCTTAGTTACTGAACAATTACGGTCATTCATTTATTTGGCGGGGTCACTTGATACTTTGTACATTCTTAAGTTACAGCATTTTTCAACTTGCAGAGTGTGTGTTTCTAAGAGTTCTCTCACACTGGTTGGCCAAGCATCTTATTTTTTGTATCTCTACACATGATATAGTAGCTGAAAGAAAAAGAAGTCTTTAATTAATAACTTAAAATACTGAAAGACTGAAAACTGTCTTTTAAGTTGTATTTCTATCACACTAAGAAATATTTCCTGTTGGGGGTGGTCAGAGATAAAGGTCTTTCTTCTCTTGTGAGGTAGGTTTTCTGTGCATATTAACTGCAGAATTAATTATTTAAGTTATAAATCAATGAATTGATATTTTATTCTGTTCTTTCATATTCCACGTGGGACATTTCTGTAGCAGAGACCCTGTATATACATAATGGCATGTGGATTAGTGAAATAGAAATATTAAGTGAGAAATAGCTTGAACTGGGGAACATGTCAAACCCTGATTCTAGGGGAAATGATGAGAGTTATGCCATAGACATAGCCAAGAGCCACTCATCTAAAAATACTATTCCAGCCCACCTTTTTTGGAACTTGGCTTTAATTTAGGTGGAGAATTCAGAAGAGTGGGGAAAATCTGTATACTTACACCATGTATATCTTAACCAGTTATGCCCAGGCTCATTATTTGACTTCATGTAAATGTTTATCTTAATGAAATAATTTCTTTCAAGATAGAAGGCTAGATTAAATGTGTTTTCCTCTGTGTTGCACTTTCCTCCATCCATATCTCTATTTTAGGACTTCCATTTACTGACATCATAAAATTGTGAATCTCCCTAGGGCAGCCCTTTAACTCTTAGTTGTGTCTTATAAGTGTTTACTGTTTGTTGTATTCATTTATTCTTATTTAATTGTGCTGATGTATTGTGCGGTTAAAAACCACAATACTTCCACATCTTATGGGGAAAAGTAGATTTCACATCCAGAGTAGAGCACTGCACCGACTTCAGAGACAGGTAGTTCTTGGTCCAGTTTGCTATCATGATTCCCACCTTGACCTTGGAAGTATCACTTCAGCATTCTAGTTTCAATGTACACAAAATGAAACATTTGAGTTCAGTGGTCTCGGAAGCCTCTTCTAACTTTAAAAGAGTATACATTTGTTTAACTATTAATATTAAAGTTGTGCATGTTGTTTTCTCCTAATTCACATACTTCTATTTAATGTATGGCTTGGGGTTTTTCTAAGTGCTTTTAATAAAGCAAACAAGCAGTTCATTTCAGAGTTTTTCAAGGTTGTTTTACATAATTTAATTACAGTAAATCACAGGGATTATCAAAAAATCATGGTAGTCATAGATTACTCTCAGTTTCATAAATTGATTTATGAATGGGTTACTGATAACAAAATACTTATTTAATCATTGACATTTATTGGCATTTAGACTGTGGGCCCAGAGGGAACATCATCTTTTTCAGTGTGGCTGTAATCTATGACCACTGCAAGTACATTGGAGAGAAAAGATGCTTTTCTTCTCTCCATCTTGCCCTACTCTTAATATTAATTTAAAACTTATTTTAAATGTTGCTATTCGGAAGCTACGTTTTTGATAGAAAACGGTCCATGATTAATAACGACTATTAAGAAGAAAGAGGAAGCATAAAAAAAGAGTACAAATGTTTATGCTTGTAGGTTGAAGCAATATTGATTCTGGGGCTTCCCTGGTGGCGCAGTGGTTGAGAGTCCGCCTGCCGATGCAGGGGACACGGGTTCGTGCCCCGGTCTGGGAAGATCCCACATGCCGCAGAGCAGCTGGGCCAGTGAGCCATGGACGCTGAGCCTGCGCGTCCAAAAAAAAAAAATATATATATATAGATTTTGTAGGAAAATGTAAAGAGAATTGTTAACAAAGCTGAGAATGCCTCCTATATTGTTCAATGACTAGACCTATATCAGTTCAGACAGCACTTAGTATAAAACCTGTTTTTTTAAATGACATTACTGTCTAGATTCTACAGTATATAAGTTGACATTTTAGTTTTTCTGACTTAATATGCTTGTATTAAATTAGAAACCATTTTTAAATGAAGCAACCAGTAATGAATTTCAAATGTTTTAATTCCTCCTTTTCTTAAATTATTAACTCATTGCTCCTATAAAATGGAGTGTCATCCTTCACATAATTTTGAAAACCTTGTTTTACATTCTTTTTGATATACTTTATAAAACATATCTTTAATTTTTAACAGATTGTTGCACTACAGATTAGAATAATATTTAAAAGAATAAAAAAGTTTCCTCACCACTGGACAGTCAAATGTACTATGTGTTCCTTGATAATAAATTCACAAAAGATATTATTCAATAAAATGCTGGGTGGTCTCCAATATATGCTAGTTGCTGTGATAGGCAGAATGTAATTTATAATAATATTAATTATTACCTGCCATCCATTTGAACACCCGCAGGAACTGCCCAGGATAACTTCTAAATGTATTATTTTTTTACTCCTTATGGCCTTTTGAGGTCCAAATAATTAATTGAGGATCAATGAGGTAAATAACCTGATTACCTTTACCTGGCTAATTAGAGGATGGTTTACTTTGAAGAGAATAAAGCCTCTCGGTTGCAAAAGACCTTCTAAACCCCTGAGCAGTCAAATATTTTTTATATTTGTTTGTCTTTTAAAAACTTGCAGTATGTGTCTGTTTGCTCATTCTGTGTAAAAATTCACTCTTGGATCTAATTTTGTATCTGTAATTTTGTATCTGTAATTAATTTTGTATCTGTAATGTTGTATCTGTAATTTTGTATTCTTTTTCCTTAGAGAGGGCTCCCAAACTGTACAAGCTTCAGATCTCCCACAACCTGGATCTGTTCCTGCAGCTAAAAGTGTCCGAAGTGGGTGGCTCATCTTTAAGTCTCACAAGACTGCTTTTTTTCATTGTGCCCCACAGTCTTAGAGACCTCTCCATCTAGTAAAGTAAAATTCCCTATACAAAGGGAGTTTTTATCTGCAGACATCTAGAGATTACAAAAGGAGATGAGTGCTCCAAACCCCTTATATCCCAGTATTTTGGGGGGTTTATAATTGTCACGCTACAGAAGGTTTTCTTGAGAAGGGATGAGAACAGCTTTTGAATGTGGGATGTATGTGGCTGAAAGATCAAGAAAGGTCAGTTGAGGACACAATAGAAACCCAACTCACATTTGCCTTATTTTCCTCTGGGGTTTTAGGTCTTAACCTTAGTACTTATTAGTTCTAGTCATACCGTATTTATTGAATTTATATGCCTGCAAAGCTGTTCTAGCTGGCAGGGTCTGAAAATTATTCGTAATTAACATTAATGGGCAGGAACAATTTCAGTGGAAATTGGCGTCATGGCATAATAACTAGTACAGAAGGTTGGTTCTTCCAACATTCACATTTCCTCCTTAGAAATAAGCTTTGTTGCATGACCTTACATATGCAGAGACAACCGGGGATTTTTCCTTCCTTTTGTTTGGAATCTAAATGTGCCTATGCCATCAAGAAGCAGCCAAATAAACTCTGCTTGACATCACAGCGAAAGCCTTTGATGCTACTTTACCTGTAGATTGGTATTGATGGCTCCTGAATTGTGAAATTCTCCTACAAGTAACAGAACAGTCAATTTAATACTTAAGTCACCCTTTTCCTTGATTTGCATCCATCTTATTAGAAAGTGACACTCTCTTATTGATTCCATTCAACCCTTGAAAGAGAAGATAAGAAAAACAAAAATGTAACAGAGATAAGAGGCTGTCAAGGTGATCCATGGATAGAGTCTAAAGGGAAGGTTTGTTCCCAAGGAAAACTGCGGTCCCAGTAAATGCTGTTAAGGGGACAGTATTCAGAGGTTAGAAAAAGCAGTTTAAGGTTACCATCATGTAGTTGAGAATCTGTTCTGCTGCTCTATCCTTGGTAGTAATTTAAGTGCTTTAGAAAGCATGTATCTCTTATCTTTTATGTTGCTATGTGCAAATCTGTTTAAAATGTTAGAGTTGATAGCCATGTACAACCTGGCATCAGATTCAGTGGCTATTTACTATTCGTTGCTGAGTAACTAAAATGTCAAAATATGTCTCTGAACCTTAGGCAAATGTGATTTCTAATCTCTAGGTTTTTCCCTTGCAGTAATAATTATGCTAAGTGTGTGATCTATTTAATACTCACAACATCCCTAGGAGCTGTGTTCTGTTATCATCCTTTATATAAAAATAAGGAAATAGATGCTTACAGAGGTTAAGTAATGTAAAGAAGTATAATAAAAGACAAGCATCTACACAAACCCAAATTAATCTGATGCCAAGTATATTATTAGCACTCTGTTCTTCTGACTGCCATAGATTGTATTTTGTTATAAATGGGGATAGTATACATATGCTTTGAGATATTTACTTCAGAAACCCTATTTATTGTTTTAAGAGCTAATTTCTTTGCCTTTTTGGAATACCTTATATTAGAAACTTTTAAAAATCTTTCATAAAAAACTATGGATGATAGAGACTGAAAGAAATAAAAGGTGCATAACAAGATTTTATAATAGGGGTGAGTCCAGAGAGCACCAGTATAATACAAGGGGTGGATAAAAAGGCAGT
This sequence comes from Phocoena sinus, assembly GCF_008692025.1. Classification (NCBI taxonomy): domain Eukaryota; kingdom Metazoa; phylum Chordata; class Mammalia; order Artiodactyla; family Phocoenidae; genus Phocoena; species Phocoena sinus. The sequence continues at coordinate 65,439,429 of NC_045771.1, read as the reverse complement.
TTTTAGTTCTAATGGTTTCTAGAAGTAAAAAGCCCAGAATGTAGGATGACTTCAGTTTTTTACTATAATGTGTTACATTTCTTTTTTTAAGGAAATTTATCATAATTCATTATTTAAAATCAAGGGAAAATGGAGAGTAAGATTAAAATCCATTATCTTATGAGGCAGAAAAAAATCACTCTTAGCATTTTGCAAATGTCATTCCGGTTATGTTTTTGTCCAGCAAAATTGAGATTCTTCTATATTTAGTCTAATATATTATACTTTGACTTAACAATACATATTGAGAATTCTCATTTCATTACATTGTTCGATTTTCAAACATTAAAACCAGTCTTGTATTTTTGGAGGAATTTCCAGTTGGTTATGACGTATTATCCTTTTGATGTATTGTTGGATTGGCTTTGTGAAAGCATTTCCTTACATGTGTTTATGAGATAGATTGGTCTGTAATTTTCCTCTCTTCTAATGTCCTTGTCAGCTGTTGAGATCACGGTTATTCTGACTCTGTAAAATGAGATGGTAATGATTACCCTTTCCTCTGTGTTCTGGAATATTTTAGGAATCAGCTTATCACAAAGTTTTTTGGTTTTTTTTTTCTTGGATGTTTGAATGAATTCACCAATAAAGCCATCAAGGACCAAGAATTTTCTTTGTGGGGATGTTTTTACTATGAATTGAATAGATAGAACAATACGTATTTAAATTTTTTTATATCTCAGTGTCTGTTTTGATAATTTTTGTGTTTTTCTAGAAATTTATTTCATTTAATTTTCAATTTTTTTGGCTTAAGATTTGTCATAATACCCTCTTTTTCTTTTTAATATCCACAAAATTTCTAAGGATGTCTCCTGTCTTATTTCTAATATTAGTCATTTGTAACTGTTCTCTTTTAAAAATTTCTCAGTCTTGAGGTCTATTAGTATTATCAGTATATTTTTTAAATGGCTTTCTCTATGCAATATTTGATTTCCATTTCATTAATGTCTGCTCTTACCCTTATTATTTCCTTCTTTCTACTTCTTTATTATTCTTTTCTCATTTCTACAGGCGAGTACTTAGATCATGGATTTTATAGTTTTTTAAAGTACTTGTAATTTAAACACTTAAAATTGTAAACTTTTTTCTAAGAATTAGTTTAGCTTTATCTCACAAATTTTGATAGCACGTTTTTAGTCTCATTTACCACAAAATAGTTTTTAATATCCATTGTGATTCCTTAGTTGACCTGTGTGTTATTTAAATGCATATTGTTAATTTTCAAGCACTCAAGCAAAGTCTATTTATCTTGTTGTTATTGATTTGTAGCTTAATTCCACTGTGGTCAGAGAATATACTGTGTCTGATATCTGTCCTTTGAGATTTGTTGAGATTTGCTTTAGCGTCTGCATATAATCAATCTTGACTAATGTTTTGTGTGTATTCAAAAGAAAGAGTATTTATTGTGCAGCTCTGGATGCAAGGTTATATATATGTCAATTATGTTGATTTTGTTAATATGTTGTTCAAATCTTCTAAATTGCTAGTGGTATCAGTTAATAAGAGAAGTGTCTTAGGGTCTTTTATTATAATTATAAATTTGTGTATTTCTCCTAGTTCTATCAATTTTAGCTTTATATGTTTTGGGGCTGGATGTTATTAGGTACGTGGAAAATTTTACATATTATAGTGGTGGATTGATACTTTTATTATTAAATGTCTATATTTGCATCTTTTCTTAAAATATACTTTGATATTAATATATCTTTACCAGCTTTCTTTTGTTTAGTATATGCTTGCTATAATTTGCTTCATCTTTTGACTATAACCCAATTTCCTTTTATCTAAGGCATTGCTCTCATAAACAGCAAGAATTGAGTTTCAGTTTTACATCCAATCTGACCACCTTTGTCTTTTACCTGGGATATTTATTTATTTTACATCTGATGTAAATTTGTGCATTTTGGTTTAAATATACCATCTTACTGTTTTTCTGTTTTTCCATTTTTTCTATGTATTTGTTCTCTTCTTTCATTATTTTTATTATCACTGTTTTTCCTCTCATAGCTCATTAATTATAAATTGTTTGGATAATCTTTCACTGGTACACTTATATTCATTAAAGTCAACTCTAAATTAGTAATTCTATCTCATCCCAGAAAATTCAATGACCTTAAAACTCTTTGTCTCTGTTTGTCCCATGTTCTATTGTTAACACTCTTAGTGGTATGTATTTCTATTCTATATAAATGTAAATCCCACTAGGCATATTATCATTGTTTCATACATTCAATATTCACCTGGATTTAGCTTTCCAGTCTTTATTACTTCCTGAATGATTTCTTCTTGGATTTTTTTTCTCCTGTTATCTTGTTTGAATTGTAAAGATTTCTTCCATGTCCCATATGTTCTTTTTTTCAGTCTTTGCATCATGTTAGATATTTTAATTGAATTTTCTTCTTTTTTTGACTTTTATTTTATTTATTTATTTATTTCACAGCAGATTCTTATTAGTTATCCATTTTATACATATTAGTGTATACATGTCAATCCCAATCTCCCAATTCATCACACCACCACCGCCGCCGCCACCGACCACGTTCCCCCCTTGGTGTCCATACGTTTGTTCTCTACATCTATGTCTCTATTTCTGCCTTGCACACTGGTTCATCTGTACCATTTTTCTAGATTCCACATATATGCATTAATGTGCGGTATTTGTTTTTCTCTTTCTGATTTACTTCACTCTGTATGACAGTCTCTAGGTCCATCCATGCCTCTACAAATGACCCAATTTCATTCCTTTTTGTGGCTGAGTAATATTCCATTGTATATATGTACCACATCTTCTTTATCCATTCGTCTGTCAGTGGGCATTTAGGTTGCTTCCATGACCTGGCTATTGTAAATAGTGCTGCAGTGAACATTGGGGTGCATGTGTCTTTTTGCATTATGATTTGCTCTGGGTATATGCCCAGTAGTGAGATTGCTGGGTTAATTGAATTATCTTCTATCTCACTGGCCCTCTTGCTGCTAAATCTGTTAAGTTCTTAATTCGGTTATTGTATTTTTTCACCTCTGGATTTTGCATTTGACTGTTCTAAAAATAGATTTCTGCTCTCTGCTGATATCCTTTGTTGTGTTTTCCACTTTCTGGAAAACATCCATCACAGTTACTTAAACATGAAGGTCTGATAACGCTGATAATATGAATCTCCTACATTTTGGTATTCAAAGCAATTTTTGGCTGAATGCCAGCTGTTGTGATTTTTTTTTTTTTTAAGGTTTTTTTTTTTGTGTGTGTGTGTGGGGACTGTATAATTGACATAATCTTTCAGATAGGATTTTTATGTGTGTCTGGTGTTAGGCTATGGAAATATCATCTTAATCTAGGCTGAAATTCAGATTCTAATCAGCTGAATTTAATCTTAAAAGCTTATCTTTTTTTCTTTTTCCTTTATCCACAAGTGTAGCCTTTGGAAATTATAACTGATAACTGAGTTGGTTTTCTTCTTCCTGGTCAACCCTGGACATAATATTTTCTTCTCAGGTCCATAAAACTGCTAAAAGTTCTGCTCATCTTTTTCACCTCTTGCCCATAGTTTAAGAAATGGAAAATGCCTCAAGGGTACAAGCTGAGACAAATCTCAGACTACTTATTATGCACTTCATCTTTGTCTGGGGTATTAGTTCTCCAAGTTCTTGCTGCATTCATATTTCTCTGATGACTTCAGGTTTTGTTAAATTTAGCTTTTCTAATTGATCTCATTGGAAAGATTGGTCAGGCACAAGCAAGTATAAGAGTCAGTGACAGAAGATGGATGTCTTTCTATGTTTTAAAAATTTGCACGTTCTTCGCAATATTTAACGTTTTTCTCAATATTTAACACTTCTATACATATGTAATTTTTGTTATATATTACCAGGTAGAGATTAAGTGCTTTTGTCAAAGAGTTAGTCAAGAGTTCAATGTTATTTATTATTTTTTATTCATATATTTTATTATGTATTATTAACGTAAAACGCCACTTCATTATATTTTACTTGCATATTAAAATGCCACTTCATTATATGTTACTCGCATATATATACTTCTGAATATTGTATTCTGCTCAACTATTGTTCAGTTCTTACTTGACTGTCATTTTTTTTTTTTTGACACCAAATTGTGGCTTAATATAAAAGCAGGCAAATCCCAATAGCATTGCTTGAATTCATAATGTTTATCTTAGATACAGTTGATTGTAACAAAACATGAAGTTTGGAATCATTTTCTCTTTCAAAATTGTTTTATTCAAATTTTTGATTTATATTAAGCTGAATTTTCTTTTAGCTTTTGCTCTAACTTTGAGTGTATGATAGTTTTTTTTATGCTTTATATAAGCTAATCTTCTGAATAGGTGGAACGCTGCATGAGGGCAGTAGCCGCATTACTTTTAAACATCATGGTGTGTCCAAGTCTAGCACACTACTTAGCAGATGGTTGCTACTCATTATCTCTTTGTTGAAAGCATAAATGAATTTATGAATTATTATTGAAAAAACTGACTTTTGTCCGTTTTAATTCTTCACATCTAGGAGCACATGCCTCTCTATCTTGACTGATATAAAGGTATCTTTTATAAATCAGTTTAAAATAATTAGTGATCTGTACTTTTCAAACCTTAATACACATAAAAATTATCTAGGAGTCTTCTAAAAATGTAGAATCTGATTCAGTAGGTTTGGGCTAGGGTTTGCAGATTCTGAATTTCTAATAAGCTACCAGGCATTATTGATGTTCCTGTTCCCTGGATCACACACTGGGTAGAAAGGGTCTAGGTTCTTAGATAGGACTTATGTGGAAATTTATATTTTAACTGCATTAAGGTATTGTGCTTATTGGGAGAGGTTTGTCCTCCCTAATGTAAAGCAGTGATAAATTTTTCTAATTAGGCATCTGAAATTTTATTCATTAAAATGTATTAATTAAACAAGTATTTATGTAGCAGCAGTTAATATGTGATATGCATTATCCTAAGCACTGGGGATAGAAAAATAACAAGACAGTATCTGCCTTTAAGGTAGTAATGACCTGTAAGGAAGAAAGACATAAACAAATAATTGCAGCACAGTAAGTGCTATAATGGAGATCTGTTTGTGGGAAAATGGTGTAGAAGTGAACATGGCTAAAGCACAATGTTGAGAGGGAGCAAAATACAAGACAAATTTGGAGAGGGAGGTTCAGGTCAGATCCTGGTGGAATTTCTAGATGGTGCTAACAAGCTTTGGTTTAACCTAAGAGCAAAGGGAAGGTATCAGAGAGTTCTCTGCAACAAGGTGACACGAACAGATTTGCGTGTGGAGAAGCTCCCGCTGGCTGCTCAGTGCAGAGAACAGTGAGAGGTGGGCCAAAGTGGACTTGCATGGCTAGCGTGTTTAGAATTCCAGGTGTGGCTATAGGTTGCTCTAGTGTCTTTAAGCACATTAATAAGCTCCTCTACTCTAATGGATAGCTACTGTAATAAATGGGATCTAAGTTACTCGTGACCAGTCATTTACACAGTAAGGAAATCAGTGACAGATGGGTAATAACCAAAAGAGCTGGATGTAAATGAAAGACGTTTTTGGTTGTTGTTGTTTGTTTTTTAATTTGAATAAGTTCAAAACCCAAAATATGTCAAATATTTTTCCTTTGGAAATACCTCCAAAAAGTGCAGTTTAAGTCCTAAGAAATATGCCCTTACTGGATAAAATTATTGGGGTTTTTTCACTCATCCTCTTAGGCATATAGCATTCTACTGAGTTCTGCTAAGAATCTTAAAATACTTTCCAGTGCATCTTACGTGTGCTCATTTTCTTTTCAAGACAAGCAAAAATTACCATGTTTTCTAGGAGCTACAGAGAGGTCAGAGATAAAAGTTCCCTCACCAGTAGCCTCTGCTTTATAATTCCTTATGTCATGAAAACTGCAAGATATCAAAATAACATAAGACTGGAATTTTTTTATGGCATAAAATTCTGAAAAACTGCTTATCCACAGATAAAAAATTCAGCCGTTGGCAAAATGAGTTTAAAAACCCTCTAAGAGATGGAGATTTCCTGTGAGAGCTGTGAATCTCAAATCTTAGGTGTAGTGTTTGTCACATTGAGAAACCAGAATGCTTGGGAAGATAGCAATTATGAAAATGTAACACATCCTCAGAACACCGTGACATTGAAGAAAATGCCATTGAAATAATGAGTCAACTATTAACACCATCAGGGTGAAAGAAGGCCTATGTGGGGAAAATAATTTGAATTCCATCACTTCTTGCAGTCATCTTCACAAGCATATTAACAAGTGACAAACAAGTCTAAAGTAAAATACACATGATAAACATGAATCCTTCTGATGACAACCTCAGGAAAATAATAGAAAAGAAACCAGAAGGTTAATAATGTTAAAGTTTACTAAATTAAATATTGTTAAATTTTAATTATTTAATTTAATTATTTAATATTGTTAAATTTATTGTTAAATTTTCAACAATCATGGGTGGCTCTTTCTTGAAAAGAAATAGTCATGCTTTACCATTTAATTGCCTAACGTCCTTAAGGCTTGAATTAGCTTTCAGGCACAAATTTTCTTAAGCTATGGTTTATTTTTCTCACCTATTAGCCCTGCAATTAATGAGTTTTTGGTGCTGAACTCACAGACTGCTGGTCCCCTATTGATGCTGGCAGGGTGGCCATCCTATCTGGTGCTTGACTTTCATTACTGTCACTTTCTGAGTGTACTATAACCTAGACCTCCATAGCTAGGCTACTCTATTTTCTAGCCTCTTGCTAATTCATACAGGGTGTCAAGGTATTTGTTTTAATTCAGATCTTTTCCTTCGAGGATTCCTAGAAACAGCCATCTTCTGATAGCTCTTACAGCCCACCAAGTATATACTGAGGAGCAATCCCAATTATATCTTAAATGTACTCTGGAAAGAACTTTCATATGAATTTTCATTGGCAGTCTAGCATTATAGTGGGAATTACAAAAGGAACATGTCAAAGCTCCTGTCCTTGAGTGGTTTAAAATCTTACTGGAGAAATAGGTTTGCATATGCAAAATACTTGGTAAACAAAATAGGACACTATAACAAGAGGTCAGAATATGTAGCACAGATAATGTGAGAAATTCTCTTAAGCATACATAGCGTGAGAAGAGAATGAATGAGCACAATTAAAGCAGATTGTTGAAAGGAAGTTAGGATTTACCTAGAGTAAGGTATTATAAAATATATTAAGCTAGGGTTCACCTACGGAAAAGTTTCCAGTGCCTCCCCAACCTCATCCCAAGCTCCCTTTCCTTTTCAGATCTATGTGCCACGTGCTTACTTATTTATACAGTCTTCATTTTCTGGTTTTGTCCATGTTGTCCCCTGTTCCTGGCACTTTCTACGCCCACACTAGCAGCTGTCAACCTTATGTCCCGTGATTCCATTTCTGCCTCTCCAACTCAGATCTCATTATTTCCATCAAGCTTTGAGTTCCCCAGTAGGAATATAATATCCTCCTTCTTTAGGCTTCCAGTGAACCTATTTTTCCTCTCTGACTGGAATACACAAAATTCATTCTACTATTTAAAAGTATTGAGTGTTAACTTGTGATATATGACAAGGAGCTATGATTTAAAGTATGTCATTAAGGCTACTTTGCTAAAGTGTATGTCTTCTCATCTCCACTCTTCAAAATAAGGCCAAAAGAACATTATATGAAATTTACTACATGGCAGTTTTAACAGTTGGGTCACATTGAACCTACCTCAGAACTTGTTGTTAATAATCAATAGTTAAAAAGAAGATAACAATGCTCATGTATGTTTTTCTACATTAAAAACTATTTGGAATCTTCCAGTAATGACTTTCAATAATGTGAAAGAAAATTTCACCAACCTCTGATTTCAAGTATTTTTTTAACTCAAGAAGTTCATGGGTAATTGAGAGAAATAATTGATTCCTTGGATTAGCAAAGAGATGTGGATGCTTAAAATTCTAGGTATTCTTAATATTTATTAAATCGAATGGAATTGTTCAGTTAACAAGGTACAGTATTAGTATGAACAGGGACATAGGTATTAAATAATTAGCTAGAACTCTCATGTTAAGAAAAACAGGTGATCTAAATTGATGCCCAGAGCTGAAGTGGATACCTCAAAAAGACAAAATAAATTCTGCTGATATCCCTTCAAGAAACTCACATCAGTTCTTTTGGACAAATACCCAAAAGTGGGATTGCTGGATTATATGGTAGTTCTATGTTTAATTTTTTTTTCAGGAACCACTATGCTGTTTTCCATAATGACTGAACCAGTTTACATTCCCATGAACAGTGGTCCAATTTCTCCACATCCTTAACAGTATTTGTTGCCTTTTGTTTTTTAGATAATATCCTGACAGGTGTGAGGTGATATCTCATTTTGGTTTTATTTGGACTTGCCTGATGATTAGTGATATTGGGCATCTTTTCTTATACCTCTTGGCCATTTGTATGTCTTCTTTGGAGGAATGGCAGCACTGTCACAATAGCCAAGATGCGGAAACAAACTGAATATCCATTAACAGATAAATGGATAAAGAAAATGTGGTACAGGGCTTTCCTGGTGGCGCAGTGGTTAAGAATCCGCCTGCCAGTGCAGGGACACGGGTTCGAGCCCTGATCTGGGAAGATCCCACATGCTGCAGAGCAGCTAAGCCCATTCCCCACAACTACTGAACCTGTGCTCTAGAGCCTGCAAGCCACAACTATGGAGCCCAGGTGCCACAACTTCTGAAGCCCGTGTGCCTTAGAGCCCATGCTCTGCAACAAAGAGAAGCCACTGCAATGAGAAGCCCGCGCACCGCAATGAAGAGTAGCCCCCGCCCGCTGCAACTACAGAAAGCCTGCACGCAGCAACAAAGAACCAACGCAGCCAAAAATTAATTAATTAATTAATTATTTTAAAAAAAGAAGAGAAAATGTGATACACAATGGACTTATCTAAAATAGTCAAACTCATAGAAGCAGAGAGTAAAAATGGTGGTTTCCAGAGGCTGGGGGAGGGGGAAGTGGGGAGCTATTAATCAATGGGCATAAAGTTTCAATAAGTTCTAGAGATCTGCTGTACAGCATTATACCTATAGTCAATAATGTATTGTACACTTAAAAATTTGTTGAGAGTAGATCTCATGCTAAGTGTTCTTACCACAAAACCCAAAATTTTTAAAAATTAGGATTAAATTCGGGTAAGGAACACAGTCTAGGTAATCTAAATGCAAGTTTCCTCTGTCCCTCTGCTGTGTCCTATTTAGCCTGGAGACCATCTGTGAACTGTGAGCCCCTATGACCTTTGTACTCTAGCAAATAATGAGCATTCAGTATAGAATGCTCAGAACATTTTTAGCACTAGAATTGCTTCCTATAATGAGAATTTAATTTATGAGTGTAATTTTGATTTAAATAATTCTCATTCCTTTCCACCAAAAGAATACTAAATTGATGCAGATAGATGTGTAAAGCATTTGCTTTGTAATTAGCCTAATTTTTCGTGGCATTATATGAACACTATATCAAAGCATGCAAACATATATTATGAACATTTACCTTCAAATATAACCTAAAAGTTATCAATTCTGGACTATGCAGTGGAATTACAGCATTCTGAGAGAAAAGGTTTGGGGAGTGATAACTGAATGCATGGCACCTCAAGAACCTGGGTCAGAGAGTGCTGCTGATTAAGGAATCTGGAAGAGCTCGGAAGTGAAACGTACCTGTAGTTCCTTGAGTTGGCCTCTGGATAAGGATTCATTGAAGAAATAGATATTCTATTTCTTCAATGGGAGAGGATTTTCAATATGTGCCTTTGTCCTTACGGGGCTGAGTTAGCCAAGCAATTACCAAAAGAATGGCCATAGTGAGTAAGTTCATTACATAGCATAGTATGAATCAAAAAAGTCTAAATCTCGACAGAATATGTGTGAGATGAGTTAACAGAGTTAACGTAAGAAGCTTGGGTGAGACTCACTGTGTTGAAATGGATATGAGGTTATTAACTTTTTTATCTCAATTAGAATAAAAGATATGTGGACGTGGTCAGGTGTTTTATTTATCTGTCTAGTCCATTTTATTACTAGTTTCCAGATTGCTCTATTGTATTATTGCACAATCTAACAATGCCACAGAAAGCAACAAGCCTAATGGTCAGACCAGAAGTCTTCTTAGGAATAAGAACAATTAAGAAGATTAGTATTTAGTTTGGAGTGTTAAAATATTTGGAAAGCTATAAGGAAGTGTTTAGATTAGAATTCTTAGAGTGGAAGATTTTATAGGAATATTGCAAAGAAATCTCTAATAAATAAAGCTGACAATCACCAGAATGGGCAACTTTGCTAAACAATGAACTCTTGTCACCAGAAGTATTCTATCTGAGGCTAAAAGAACCTAAAAAAGATTGAAGAAAGTTTATAAATATTACAGGATCTCTGTGGACACTTCCAAATCACAGATTCCAAGATAATGGGAAATTAGTGAATTATTTTTGGAGCCTGAGGCTACTTGGATAATTTACTAAGTAGAGTTTGAGAAATAGAGTTCCAGTGTGAGCTATTTCATCTTAATTAAAGTCTCCTACGGTAGAATGAGAGAGTGGGAAGTCAGAAGCATGAGCTGGGAAGTCAGAAGACATGAGCTGGAAAGTCAGAACATCTGGGTTCTAACCCAGGCTTGGATAATGACTGTGTAAGCTGCACTTAACTTCTGATGGTCTGAAGATCTTGCACTGTTTATCACTATGGTGTCCTTCAGTTTTAAATTTTACAATTTCTGTGAATGTGCAACTGTCAGCTCCCCTATTCCTCATTTAACCATCTGCCTTAGTTGATTCTCTATCATACTCTTGGAACCAATTACTCAGTGAAGCCATGTGTATTAATGCCCTGAGTTAATTTCAGTTGATATATATTATGTTTTTTAAATGCATCCTTACTGTGATTTTAAATCAGGCAAAAGAAGTATTACATCTACATGTGTCTTCAAAAAGAGTAATGATGTGTCTTAAAGTATAGATTAGCCTAATACACTGGTATTAATATAATACGATTTTTAAATTATAGCTATTTAATACTTGTGGAATTTGTCAGCCATGGAAATTTAATAATCAAGGAGAAATGTATATCCAAACACAGAAATGTACATAGAAACAAAAATCAGAAAATGGATGCTTATTTCTGACTCCCTAATTTTTAATAAGATCTTAATGTTTTAGGCTAAAAGAAACTTTCCCTAGTTAAAGATATACTGTCCACAGTTATTAAAAAACAACTAACAGAACTGTATGCATCTTCAGCACTGCTTTATTGGTGACATTTCTTTGAAGATAAAACTGAATATCTGATTTTATTAAGAAAGGACATGAGTTAGAAATACTCAACATTGATCAAATCCAGTTATGGCTCTACATTTTATAACTTAATTTGGGGCTATCTTACATATGCCGTATTTTCCAAAGTAAAATTATTACATGAAAAATGCTGATCAAATAATCTAATTCTTAAGAAATTTGTGCATGTTTATGGGTTATATTTTATCAAAGTTGGGAAGAGCCTCGTAAAAAATTAAGATAGTCTTCAGTTCACTTTCTGGGAAACTGAAGCATATGCATTCAAATCTTAAATTACCTACTGATTATTTTTCACAGCATGTTATAATTTTGAGTTGATGCTTAACTTTATAAAAGCTTTACACTTGACTTTACCCATTATGGAAACAATAATCTAAGCCTAGTAGACATTTCCAAGTCACTGATGTTGCAAATTACCGCCCTAAACTGTACACTCAAGTTCCTTGGACACGTGGAGTTTGGAAAGGTTAACTTGGCTTCAGATGAAGTATTTTGCTAGCAAAAATCATTTGTATTTAAAAAATATATTTACAGATAATTTACAATTACATTCATATACATACCGATTAGTGTGTTGAAAATTAAATGTTTCAGGTATTTGAATTGCTTACTTCTAACTCTATATAATTACAGCATTTAGTGCGATACCAATTATATGGAGATTATGAAAATATACAGCGATGCATAAGGGCATTGACTAGGGTAACCATGAAGCAAGCCTTTATAGTCTCTTGTAAAGAAGTCATACTTCTCAGTTTCCTAAATGTATAACTGTAGTCCTTTGAAGTAAGAAGATAAAAACGGAATTTATTGTTATCCTTAATAATTGCCTGTAATGCAGTCTCTTACCCCAGTGCGTGAAAGGAAGAAATTAACATTTTTTGTGTGTTAGCCTTATTAATTGTAACATCACGTTAGGGGGAGAATCTACTTTGGTTCTGTTTTACCAGAGTGGTTTATTATATGCAGGGGAGTATTAAATCGTAATATATACCTAAAATGAGCTTCACACAAAAGTAAAAGACATGTACATATTTATTAACCAAAGTATGTGCAAAAAATGTCCTAAATAATCAAAGAATAAAATATATTTTAGTTGGGTTATTAAAACAGCACAGATGTCAAAAGGTTGTTACTTCCATTCATTTTGATTTTCCATTTTGTGAAGATCATATCCATAATCTCACATTACTGACTAAAAATATATTGTAATTATAGAGGTATGCAGTTCACAGTGTAACATCATCAGAAGAACTTGGAATCTATTATTTATAATAACTTTGTATTTAATATGCTAGGCACTAGACCTAAGATGATAATGGTGGCATTTCTGAGCTGTCTTTTTTCAGTGTTTAATAAGAAAAGGAGGGTCTATTAGATCTATAATTGGCTCTTCCCTTTTTGCTTGAAGGTTTCAAATAAATTGCTTCTAGGCCTAAGGAATTTAAGAATTCCCCAAGGCTTTGAACTTGGCAGTAACTTCCTAGAGCCTTGACACCATGTTGCTATATCCAGAAAATTTTCGAAGTTACATAAGATTATAGATGAATATAAAAATTGTTGGCTAAAGTTTGTTGCAGCATTATATGTTTTTTAATTGTGATAAAATGTACATAATATAAAATTTGCCTTTTTATCATTTTAATTGAACAATTCAGTGGCGCTAAGTATATTCGTATTGTTGTGCAACCATATTACCAGTAACCATCTCCAGAACATTTTCATCATCCCAAACGGAAACTCTGCCCACATCTCTCCTTCCTTTAGCCCCTGGTAACATTCTACCTCTGTTTCTATGAATTTGGCCATTCCAGGTACCGCATATAAGTGAGATCATACAATATTTGTCCTTTTGTGTCTGGCTTATCTCACTTAGCCTAAGTTTTCAAGGCTCATGCATCTTGTAGCATGTATCAGAATTTCATTCTTTTTTAAGGATGAATAATATTCAATTTTATGTATATACCATATTTTGTTTATTCTTCCATCTTTTGATGTTTCCACCTTTTGTAGTGCTTTCTTATCTCAATATATATTTTCTTTCCTATCACAGCACCTAGCACATTGTAAGCCCACACTAAATGTCTGTTAAATGAATAAATAAACATGATAAAAATTCAGGCATCTTCAGCCTTTAGCAATTTTGTCCTGAAGGTATACTGTTCATAAAAAGATAGATGACTTTGGTTTGACATTTTTAGAGGAAAAACAAAAAACAAAAACCATCATTTGCTAAGCATGAAATGTCACTTATGTGCCATCTCCAATCCACATGGCTTCACCTCCACCTCCAGTCACTCCTGTGACATCCAATTTTGCACAGGTTTAACTAGGTTCATGTAGATGAAAACTAACTGCAACTTATCATAGGCTGAGCAGTCTACTTTCCTAGAGCTTCTCTGACATTGTAGTGCAAGACGCCTGCAGAAATCCACTTGGCACTCACTCATGTACAGCCTGAAATTGTGAGGGAGTTAATGACCATGGGACCATTCTTGACCAGTGGGGAATAGGGGCAAGAGGATAAATGCTTTGCAATATCACCTGCTAGGCTGACATACAGTAGCTTACTACTGAGAGTTACTAAGACTCTGATTTTTTGATAGATGGAGATGATAGATTGAGATGAATTGTAGGTAGGAAGTGAGGTATTTTGTGTTAGGGTCCAACATAACATCCTTGGAGGAATTACAGAAATTAGTGCCACATCAAACATTCAAAAGATACAGGAGATATGGTCCGCATCATATTCCTGTCTAATTGACCTGTGTTGTTTCTAAAAAAGGTAAAACAAAACGGGATGGATCATAGAAGACGACAGCAAGCTGCTGTAAACTTAACCATGTGTTAGGCCCAGTTGCAGCTGCTATGAAAGATGTGGTATTTAAACTACAACAAATCAACACAGTGTTAGATCCTTGGTATGCAGATACTGATCTAGCAAAGGTGTTTTCCTCAATTCTAATTAGTAAAAAGGATCAAAAGCTCTTTGCTTTTACTTGAAACTATATAACAGATGCAATCACTCCCTTACCCTGGGGACAATTAACACTTCTGCCTTTTGTCAAAAAGCACATCACACTAGTCCACTGTATTCATGACATGACATGAATTTGGTGACTAAGAAGGGTTTATTTATTAGAGATATTCTAATAAAAAAAACCAGGGGCACTCTCAACACTCTGACTGGAAATCTTAGTTAGATCACCCAGTTCATAAGGTGTATTTTCCACTTTACATGACTGTAGGTGACAGTATTGCTTAAACTGTCATGATACAAGAATCCCCTTTCCTCAAATTTCTGTAACATTCTCCTCACTTCTTTTTTTTAAATTAATTTTTATTGGAGTATAGTTGATTTCAATGTTGTGTTAGTTTCTGCTGGACAGCAAAGTGAATCAGGTATACGTATACATATCTACTCTTTTTTAGGTTCTTTTCCCATATAGATCATTACAGAGTTTTGAGCAGAGTACCCTGTGCTATATAGTAGGTCCTTATTAGTTATCTATTATATATATATTAGTGTGTATGTATCAATCCCAATCTCCCAATTTATCCCTCCTTCCCTTCCCCCTTGGTAACCATAAGTTTGTTGTCTACATCTGTGACTGTATTTCTGTTTTGTAAATAAGTTCATTTGTACCATTTTTTAAAGATTCCACATATAAGCGATATCATATGATATTTCTTTCTCTGACTTCTTTCACTCAGTATGACAATCTCTAGGTCCATCCATGTCACTGCAGATGGCATTATTTCATTCCTTTTTAAGGCTGAGTAATATTCCATCGTATATATGTACTACATCTTCTTCATTCATCTTGTTGGTGAACAGTTAGGTTGCTTCCATGGCTTGGCTGTTGTAAATAGTGCTGCAGTGAACATTGGGGTGCATGTATCTTTGTAAATTATGGTTTTCTCCAGATATATGCCCAGTAGTGGGATTGCTGGGTCATATGGTAGTTCTATTTTTAGTTTTTTAAGGAACTTCCATACTGTTCTCCATAGTGGCTGTATCAATTTACATTCCCACCAGCAGTGCAGGAGGGTTCCCTTTTCTCCACACCCTCTCCAGCATTTATTGTTTGTAGATTTTTTGATGATGGCCATTCTGACTGGTGTGAGGTGATACCTCATTGTGGTTTTGATTTTCATTTCTCTAATAATTAGTGATGTTGAGCATCTTTTCATGTGCATCTTGGCCATCTGTATGTCTTCTTTGGAGATCTCACTTCTTTTTAAGTTCTTACTGGCAGCTACCATTAGCTTTTTTCTAACAGTCTGGTTTTTAAAAAGTACCTTTGGCTTTGACTAACACTTTCCTCATTGTCCTTCCAGCTCTGCCCACTGCCTGGTTCCAGTATGCCACTCCCGTATTTTAAATTTTTGGTTACAGCAGCATACGTCTTCAAGGACCATAGTCTTTGTTAGGTATCTATTGCTACATAATTAATTGCCTCAAAATTTAGCTGATTACAGCCAGTAAAATTTATTATCTCAATTTCCACGTGTCAGAAATTTGGAAGCAACTTAGCTGGGTGGTTCTGACTCAGGGTCTGTTATGAGGCTGTGGTCAAGACTGGCCAGGCTTGCAGTTATCTGAAGGTTGACTGGTGCTAAAGGATCTGCTTCCAATGAGATCATGGGTCAACAGACTTGCATGGAGTCTAGCCTAAAGAAATCACCACTGATGCATACAGAGTTTAAAAGATTAAGTCACATAAAAATGAAATCTTTTTGTGTGAGAAAAAAGCATTTCTCAACTTTATCACAAATATTCCTCATAATATTGATACATAGCTTATGGTTCAGATAGTATTATGAGACTATGGAAGTTAATGATATGGTACGTATTATATTATGTTTTACATATGGGAGAAATCAAGATTTAAAGAGGTTAAGTAATTTTTGTAAGAGATCAAGTTGATAGGGCCTGAAAATAGATTACTATATTTGGCAACTATGAAATCAGCTATCCTAGTCATTGATTCATCATTCATTGTCTCATCAGATTTAAAGAGCTTGTTCTAATTTTTATACATTTAATTTGATACTCTTATGTAATTTCTTATTAAAGTTTAATTACTTATTGAAGATGAAAGCTCAGCTTGACTTCACAGTGATCTCTCCTTATCCACCAAACTGATTTGTCATTTGAGAGTTATATTTTAAATTAAAGTGAAATTAAATTAAAACTCAAGTCAAAAAAGTTAAGAGCACTCCTTTTTTTTCCTTTAAAAAGAAAATTTAATCCATTTTAGGTCAGTGAATATTCAAAATTTAATTGTTTTTATGTTGATAAATCTACACAAGGGGGTCTCCTAGGGAGAGTGCATACTTATAATTAAATCAATTAGTATAATAGAGAATGGTACAGTATGCCAGGCATTCAGTTTACCAATCTGTGGGATTATTTCAAGAAAGACATCTAAGATCACATGTTTCCTTCTATGCACAGCAAAAATCCTTTGAAATGACCAAAATGAATACAAAATTTAAAAACTTATTTTTCAGTGTTGGAAAAAGGGAGGATACTAGCACTTCTCCAGAAGGTTTGAGGTCTTATGTAGACCACAGTACACAAAGGATTGGATTTAAGGGAATAAGGACTATCTGTGTAGTTAAAATAGTCAAAAGATGGACCCTCTGAGGAAATAAGCACATCAGATTCCCCCAGTAGGAGCCCAAATTTGGAAAACTAGCAGTCTGTAGATATCAGGGGAAAAAAATGGCTGTTTGGAGGGCAAACTGACACATTTGGGTGGACACATTTGCAATACCAGATGTATCAAAAGCTTGAAAAGTTGCAAAACTCTTGGCTAAATTACCTGACCAATATATAACAATCAATGTTTATTGTAACATTCTGTATAGTGTTGGAAAAAAATTTTTATAAGACCTAAATTTCCACAAATAGAATATCAATTAGGTAAATCATGGTAAATTGATACAACATGCCATTCAACCATAGTATAGATCTAATTGTGCAAACATGAAGAACATATGAGATTAACTGTCTAGTAGGGTCAGTCTTTGTGTGTGTGAATGTGTGTGTGTGTGTGTGTGTGTGTGTGTGTGTGTATACCTGAGCCCCCCAACATTTATTGAAACAGAGTTATTTTTATAGCATATTGGGTAGTTAAAAAGAAAATTATAAAACAACTTATAGGATGACCTTAAATTTATTTAAATATATTTTTAATTGCCTAATAGGATGACAGCAAAATATGAAGACTAGTTACCTTTAGTTCATGGGATTTATGAAAAATTTTCTTTCCTGATAATTAGCAGTACTTTCTAGGGTTTTTTTCCTACAGTGATTTGCTCAAGTAAAAACGAAGAGAATTTTTAAAAAATTCTGTGACTTAATCAAGACAGTATATGGTACTGGCACAAAACCAGAAATATAGATCAATGGAACAGGATAGAAAGCACAGAGATAAACCCACGCACATATGGTCACCTTATCTTTGATAAAGGAGGCAAGAATATACAGTGAAGAAAAGACAGCCTCTTCAATAAGTGGTGTTGGGAAAACTGGACAACTACATGTAAAAAGAATGAAATTAGAACACTTCCTAACACCGTACACAAAAATGAACTCAAAATGGATTAAAGACCTAAATGTAAGGCCAGACACTATCAAACTCTTAGAGGAAAACATAGGCAGAACACTCTGTGACATAAATCACAGCAAGATCCTTTTTGATCCACCCCCTAGAGAAATGGAAATAAAAACAAAAATAAACAAATGGGACCTAATGAAACTGCAAAGCTTTTGCACAGCAAAGGAAACCATCAACAAGACGAAAAGACAACCCTCAGAATGGGAGAAAATATTTGCAAATGAAACAACTGACAAAGGATTAATCTCCAAAATATACAAGCAACTCATGCAGCTCAATAACAAAAAAACAACAACCCAATCCAAAAATGGGCAGAAGACCTAAATAGACATTTCTCCAAAGAAGATATACAGATTGCCAACAAACACATGAAAGGATGCTCAACATCACTAATCATTAGAGAAATGCAAATCAAACCCGCAATGAGGTATCACCTCACAGCGATCAGAATGACCATCATCAAAGCATCTACAAACAATAAATGCTGGAGAGGGTGTGGAGAAAAGGGAACCCTCCTGCACTGCTGGTGGGAATGTAAATTGATACAGCCACTATGGAGAACAGTGTGGAGGTTCTTTAAAAAACTAAAAATAGAGCTACCATATGACCCAGCATTCCCACTACTGGGCATATACCCTGAGAAAACCATAATTCAAAAAGAGTCATGTACCACAATATTCACTGCAACTCTATTTACAATAGCCAGGACATGGGAGCAACCTAAGCGTCCATCAACAGATGAACGGATAAAGAAGATGTGGCACATATATACAATGGAATATTACTCAGCCATAAAAAGAAAAGAAATTGAGTTATTTGTAGCGAGGTGGATGGACCTAGAGTCTGTCATACAGGGTGAAGTAAGTCAGAAAGAGAAAAACAAATACCGTATGCTAACACATATATATGGAATCTTAAAAAAAAAATTGTTCTGAAGAACCTAGGAGCAGGACAGGAATCAAGACGTGGACGTAGAGAATGGACTTGAGGGCACAGGGAGCAGGAAGGGTAAGCTGGGACGAAGTGAGAGAGTGGCATGGACATATATACACTACCAAATGAAAAATAGATAGCTAGTGGGAAGCAGCTACATAGCACAGGGAGATCAGCTCAGTGCTTTGTGACCACATAGAGGGGAGGGATAGGGAAGGTGGGAGGGAGGCACAAGCGGGAGGGGATATGGGTATATATGTATACGTATAGCTGTTTTACTTTGTTATACAGCAGCAACTAACACAACACTGTAAAGCAATTATACTCCAATAAAGATATTTTTTAAAAAATCTGTGACTTGTGTATTTCAAAATAGGATACTGTGCAGCATTCATGAGACAGAATTTAATATACTACTAAGTTGTTTGTGCATTCCTTGATCATGGTAAACTAGGACGTGCTGTTCCATAAGCAAATCCAGGAGGGAAAATGCATCATCTCATTTGAAGGATACAGACGTATTTAGTCCAACAAGTAACTGGCTCATCTGAGAGTTTTATAGCAAACAAGGACAGAAAGTAGTTTGCATAATTTTCTCATGCTCCTTTTATAGTGTTTATCTTTTATAAGGTTCTTTGGAACAGTTGCTAGCCACCTGTCAATAATGTGGCCTTTTATAGACTCAACCTTTTATTGTTCTCATGCCCTTGACATACAGAAAAACAACCTTAGAAGGAGTCAGTGTTGAATAGGGTAGGCAACATACTAATTTTAAATTTAAAAGACTGTCTTTTGTAGACTGACATAAAGAGAGAGTTTTGAATGATGTGAAGAGAATAGGCATGTTATGAAATCTTCCTTAGGGGGAATAAAAATAAATTATTTTATCAACGTTTTTGGAAATTGAGTTAAGAATTATATTTAAAGCACTAGTCAGTGGAAAACGAAGCCAAGTAGCATTCATTTAAAGTTGTTGTAACAATTTTGCATAATATTGCATCAGTTCCAAGTGAAAATATTTGTATTGTGAGTCCAACAATTACATAAATATTTTGTATATGCAATCATTTGTTTTAACTTCTTTTTAGTGGAATAAGATATCCAGTATATTTTTCTCAATTTACATAAAATCTGTCAAGCTAAGTGTTCTACATGTATTTATTAACCTACACCCTAGAAGTGCTTTCATGATACTGAATGAACACAATCCTACAAATCTGTATGCAGGAATACATTTCCATCTATAAAAGGACATTACCAAGCTCTTAAGTAGAAAGGTGCCTATCTTTTGTTTTGCACACTTAGATTCCAAGTTCTCTGTATATAATCATGAACAAGAATAATAAAGGAAGCAAGTTTCAAACCAATGGAAATTCTTTCTATTCTTGTTAAAAATACAAACATCCTGATACACACACACACACGCTCACGCAGACACACACAACCTTTCCAACACCACCATTTCCCACTCTTAGTAATATGAGATGTGGGGCTACAATTTAATATTTGTGCAGAGACCTGTGAATTAAATATCATATTCTCATACTGTGCTTGGGAGATGACTTCATGTTTTCCTTGATAGAGTTTGCATATTGTGCTTTTCAAATTGCACTTTAAAACATTTGTACTTCTTGAAACGTGGTAGCTACTTGGGCTGATAATTCTTAGCTGCCAAGAGCAACTTTAGATGTGGTCCTCTTTCTGTTCCGTATGTGATTATTTTAAGACTACTTGGAGTACAGAACTAGACAGCCTTTCATCAGGTGTGCAGTGGTGAAGATCTGATTTTTCAATAGGTCTGTTAATTGGACACAAGTACAATACCCATGATTTAATGAAAAGTTATGATAGCAGATAAGGTACGCTGCAAAGTGAATGAGTTTTCTTTAGGTTCAATTGTGATTATATTGCCACCTCTACTTTCACTGGTGCCTTCATGCGTTTTTTTTTTTTCCCCCGTTAGCCTAGTATTTTTATATATCTCTAGAATTTTCTTGGGATACCTATCTTCTGGTTCTCAATGTAAATATACTTGGAATAAAATAAACCCAACAATGTTATCTATTACTAGCTGGTTAATAGAATCTATGATATTATTTTTGGAACGGAAATTGAATTGAATTTGTATATAGAATGTATGCTTTTTCTAGTTATCTAAGTCAACTTTCAAAATGCTTATTCATTATCAATGTATATGAAATAGTGTAGAATTTTTCTCGAACTCAGTTTCTTTCTTTTGGCATTGATATCAACCACGTAATGCCTTGGATAATAAAATCTGCAAACTAAATTCTCTCTTTTCTGAACAAAATAATTGAGGAAATTCATTCAAAAGCCAGCCATGTAAAAGACATGATCAAACCAAATGTTGCAGAAGATAGCAAAGTTCTGTTCTTAAGGAGCCACTGAATCAGTCTGATGTGATAAACAGATATTGGCAAACTATTATTTAATAAACTAATTAAAATTGTGGTAAACATGATGTGAGAGACCTAATTTGATGTTAGTAAGCTATGGATCATTTTCAAAGTAGCCATCATTCACTTTTATTTTTGAAGAAACTTATAAGAAAGGCTGGAGTTTTCTGCTAAAATTTGGTTTATAAGAGTAATATCTTCACCCATCCTTATTTTGTCTAGGGTAAATTTCAAACGTAATAGTTAACTAGTGTTGTATAGTTCTGCTTCATAATTTTAGAGGGTTTGTTTTTTAGTATGTGTGTTTTCCTTACTCAGTAATAACACACAGACTTAAAGTCAATCCACATTTTGTATACTCAGGTTTCGGTAATAAAATATTAATTTTCATCAGTTGAAACACACCCATTAATAGTAGTACAACCTACCTAAAGAGTACAATTAAATATTTTTAAGTGCCAAATCTATAACTTTCCTATAAAATTTTTTTTTACTTGAACGATAAAAGACTAACTTCTTAATAGTCCTAGTCTGATTCTTCAGTCTAATTTCATAATTAATATCAAAGATTGGAAAACAAAATATCAAGAAGTTGTCTTGAATTACACCTGGGTTTTACACTTTGAGTTAATGCAAGACACTTATATTTTGAAATTTAGACTTAATGGCATATAGCTTACTCCTAACTTGATGGTCCAACATAAACATATCTTTATATGCTGTATTTAGGATGAGAAATAAAGATTACTATTGTTCAAGTATGAAGGGGAAAATGAATAAATAGCAAAGATTTATGGAATTAACTAAAATTTCATACATTTTACTCTGTTCCCTTGAGAAGGGTCCCACTTTCTGATTCCCAAACTGGATATTTAGGAAATCTCTAAGACAGCATCAACAGATTTATGAATATATATTTTTCTTTGACAAATTAAAAATAAGATTAAAATATTATCAGGTATTCCATGTATACAGATGTAATACACTCACTGACTTTCTTAGCTCATAAAGTTTTGACATCAGCACTCTGGGAAGGCTGTTTCCCTGAATGTATTTTAAGCGACTTGTAATTCTCTACATATGCATATGAACTTCATAAAGTAATGATATAGGTATGCCAAATTTTCACGCACCTGTGGTTAGTTAGCACAGTATTTTCAGTCAATCTGTTTTCTATTTACAACTCCATCATTCCATTTGTAATGAAGTTAACATCTTCCAGTTGTAAACATCTTCCTAGTTAAACAAAATTTAATGTTTAAATATAGTCACATTCTTCATATTTCATTCTTTGTAGATTAATCATTTTGTATAGGAGTATCTAAGTCTCAAGCTCTGAAATCTAGGATTAAAAATAAAAGTCAGAACTGGAGTCTAAAATCCAGGATGTTGTTTTTATTCATTTAAGATGTGAACTTGGCAAGTCACCTCCCCTCCTTGTCACTTGTTTTCCTCATTCATAGAGTGAATCTATTGGCTTAGTTTAGTGGTTTTTACTTTTCAGCGACAGAAGCCTCTTCTCAGACAAAATCTATGTATAATATCAACATACATAAAAATAAATAATAATAATGGAGCTTTTCTTAGGGAAGCAGCAATGAGGGAGGAAGGGAGTGGGGTGGGGCTGAGTGACCCTGGAGCCGGACCGTGTATGCTGCTCGCCCACTTCCCACACAGCCTATTGAAGATGGCTCTAGTCCACATCAAATAATTCCTCAAATGCCAGGGGCCACGTTTTGAAAATCATGTAATTATATGATTATTACATTTCTTTAAAATTCCAAAATAATGTAATCTCTATTACATAAATTGCTATTTGTCTATTAAAGTCTTGAGAATCCTATTATCTACCTTAAAAAATGAAGTGATATATGCAAATATAAGTAGGTTTCAATCTATGATAAGGATTCTAAGGTAAAAAGCCCACATTTCATTTTAAAGCCACTGACTTAAGTATTCCATAAAATTGCTCCATAATGCCAAGTAGTTCATATTTAGGAAATGAATAAATTGATAAAACTCAAAGTAACCCTTTAGCATGCAGAAAATTCCAAAAATCTTTTAGTCAAATTTTAATTCTCTTACCCATCTTTCTATTTGACTGTGGAGATGAGAAAAAAAAATTTTTTTTGTAAATTTAAGGGCAGAATGTGATAGAATGAATTTTTCACTTCCCAGCTTTGGTTACAAGAAAGTAAACACTTCTGTCAGCACACACGTATGCAACTAATAGATTCTTTCAGTCATAGTATGTACAACAACAGAAAGTGAGAGGGAAGAGAGCATATTCTACAAAATAGTTAATTGCCCCAGGAAAAGAAAAGTCTGCAGGAGACAAAGTTCTTCACAAGCAGCCGTTTTCTTTGCCAGTTAGTGAAATGAATTTGATGGTTATGAGGCAGGAGTAATGGGTTTTCACTGTGACTAGTTTCTAATGTAAGCAAGGGTTCTCTACCTACCTAAAATTAAGCAAGGGTTCTTAATGAGCCGGGAGTTCTCTACCTACTTAAAATTAAGAAAATGAATAAAAGCAAGTTTTCAGTAATCCCGAAAGGACACAAAATGAACTTTTCCCAGCAGTTACCTTATATAGACTCTGTGACACAGTTCACCTTCTGCAAAAATACTGAGTGTAGATCATTACTTTCCAACAGTCATATACAGAGACCTACTTTATAACACTTCAGGGAAGTTAATGTACTAGATCTTGAAGTACCTTTCTGGAACGTGAAGTAATTTGTAGTTTTCATCTAGTAGCACTGTTAACTCTTGTATCGTTTTTAGGTCCATGGGGCCGATGCATGGGAGACGAATGTGGTCCAGGAGGCATTCAGACCCGGGCTGTGTGGTGTGCTCATGTGGAAGGATGGACAACGTTGCATACAAACTGCAAGCAGGCTGAGAGGCCCAGCAACCAGCAAAATTGTTTCAAAGTTTGTGACTGGCACAAAGAGTTATACGACTGGAGGCTGGGACCCTGGAATCACTGTCAGCCTGTGATTTCAAAAAGCCTGGAGAAACCCCTTGAGTGCGTTAAAGGGGAAGAAGGCATTCAGGTGCGAGAGATAATGTGCATCCAGAAAGAGAAAGACATCCCTGCGGAGGATATCATTTGTGAGTACTTTGAGCCCAAGCCTCTTCTGGAACAGGCCTGCCTCATCCCCTGCCAGCAAGATTGCATCGTATCTGAGTTTTCTGCCTGGTCGGAATGCTCCAAGACTTGTGGCAGTGGGCTCCAGCATCGGACGCGTCATGTGGTGGCGCCCCCCCAGTTCGGAGGCTCAGGCTGTCCAAATCTGACTGAGTTTCAGGTGTGCCAGTCCAGTGCCTGTGAAGCTGAAGAGAACATGTACAGCTTGCAGGTGGGGCCCTGGAGCACGTGCTCGATACCCCACTCGAGGCAAGTAAGACAAGCAAGGAGACGTGGGAAGAATAAAGAACGGGGCAAGGACCGAGGGAAAGGAGTGAGGGATCCGGAGGCCCGTGAACTGATCAAGAAAAAGAGAAATAGAAACAGACAGAACCGACAAGAGAACAAATATTGGGACATCCAGATTGGATACCAGACCAGAGAAGTTATGTGTACGAACAAGACGGGGAAAGCTGCTGATCTGAGGTAACATTTTATTACCATTAAATAAGCGTGTCTCTCTGTCAAGACCATGGGCTAGAGAGTACTTAAGACCTTCTGTACTAAGTCCTGGAATTCATATGTGTACACCTAGGATGAGCTACCCCCAAGTGGGACATTTTCCACTTGAAGACATTTAAACTTTTGTGGTTTTCCTGAAGTTACCTCTGTTTTGTACATGTTTAGGCACTATACCACTAGAGGTAATTTAAATTTTCCTGTCAAAATCTAAAGCATGAGAGATTCTCCATGAGGTGATACTGCTTCTTTAGGTCAGCAGTGCTGTTTTCACCTATAATGGGGGAAAAAAAAAACGTAGTGAGCTGGAGTTTGGGAATTTTCATTTCAGATACTTATTTTAGTAAGAATAAGGCACACTTACAATCTCCCCAAGTTTATAACATGTTCAGAATTATCCTATAAACAAAATCTAAACAACCACCCAGGGAGCTATACCTAAGAATAGTTCCTTTTACATTTTATAAAATGGAATAACTCTCCCCAGAGAAGAAGAGGGAAACCAGCAGAAAATAGGTAAGTAAAGGTTATTTAATCATGAGTAGCTTACTTTAGAAAACATGTAATTAATTGACTGCATTGTCTAGACAGAAATTATTTGTCAAATTATCTCTGGGTAAATAATGACTGTATTATGAAAGACTTCTCATGCATGATTTATTTCTTGTGAAAATATTCATTGAGGATTATCTAAAGGGTATTATGTTTTCTGGATATTCTAAATTTTGCTCTTGGATAAGCCAGACCATCTGGGAGGGGCTTATTTGGATCATTTGCATAATTGCTTCTCCTGAAATATTTATGTAGCTATGATTGGACTGAACTGAGAGAAATTATGGCAACATCACTCAGAATTTTATATCATATTTATTGTAGAAGTGACATTGGAAGTGTCATCTACTCCATTGCACAGTCTGTTCTCTTGATTAAAAACACGTAGATAAATTTCACTGAAGTCTCAACCCATGTGCTTCTGGTGAGCATCTGGATCGTTTTCCTTATGGCCCCTGGATATCTTGTAATAGATCACGTTTTCCTGTTTACCTTGGGAACATAAGTAGGAATGTGTGGCATGCGTGTTGTTTACTAATACCCCCCACTGGCTTCATGTTCTTCTCACCCTCATTATTTTCTTTCATTCATTCTTGTCTAATGATTTTGCTATCTATGGATTTTGAAAGCTGACTGAAAGCCTTTTTGGAGCAGGATATAGTTTCAATAAGTGAGTAAACAAACAATTGATGTATCTGCCTAAGACAATTTCTCTCATCATACCATTGTTCTGGTCACTATTTTTAGGATATTTGCTACTCCCTCTTTGTACATACATTTTCTTTCAGCTGTACAGTAATTTGCTCTCTCTCTGTTTTGAGGTCATCAATCCAACTCTTTTCCTGGTCTTGCTAAAGGCTGCTTCTCCTGCCTTCATTCCCCAGGTTCCCTGTGACTCCTTGAGGGAGAGGGAGAGGGAGAGGGAGAGGAAGTGTGTGTGTGTGTGTGTGTGTGTGTGTGTGTGTGTGTGTGTTCACCTCTGATTCTGTGTCATGGACATTTTAATTTCAATCCCTGTTTAATTCTTTTCTGACTGTCCTTTTCCTGGTGATTTTCTGATCTCTTCCTGAAGTATTACAGTTATATTAGTTACTTGGCTCCCACCATGTAATTGAATAAGCCTCCAAGGCAACTTGAGTTGTCTCCTGCTGTCGCTAGGTTAATATGCTGTAGACGTTTAATTTCATGTTGACTACTCAATTAAAAGTATACTTAGAGTAGTAGCTACTACTGCATAGAGCCTGATATTTCCATCCAGTTATTTGTAAGCAAATAGATATAAAAATCTGTAGATCCTCTGCCGGGTGCTTATATTCCATTAGAAATACCGTATCTATTCCAATAAAATGGTAGTTGCATGTATGTTATAACTTGCTGGGGTATAAATTAAATATTATGTTAAACAAATTGCTTCTTAATATTTCTCTTATTTGACAATTATATATAAGAATAATATGAATAAGTATATATGATTAAGAAAGTTAGTCTTAGTAAAGAAGATACAACAATTAGGTATTCTGCCTACATTTCTCAAACATTACACCATACCAGTGAAGCTTTTTAAAGTGAAGAATGGATGGATAACTGCAACAAAGTACAGGACCACAGGTGAAAGACTTGATGATTAAAGTGCTTCATCTTATATCAAATTCAGAAACAATTTTATTGTGTAAGAGGATAAAAATGTCATTTAGTAAGGCTAAAACAGTCCTATTACAATAACTAAATGAATTTATCTAAATAAACCTAAGAATCTTGGGGAAGCAATTCATAGGGCAAATAAAAATAAGTTTAGTAGAATTGCTGCTAGAACTGCAAAGCTAAAGATGATAGATTTCCCATGCTTTCTGCTTTCAAACAGACTAAAATCAGTAAGAATGAAAGACATGAATGCAAGTCCATCTTTTATGACAATAGGAAACAATCACAGTCCACAATTGATAGAGAAGATTATAGATTAATTTTCAATCTATAAATTAAATAGATCTAACTGAGGAGGAAAGTTAAAGGGGCATTATGTCTTTATAGCTTTCATGAGCACTTAAAATCTCTAAGAGTAGCCTGTAACTTCTGAGGGGCCAGGTTAATGGCATGTTTTATCATGGCATGGTCTGTGTTAGTGAAAGGGCTGCTGAAGCCTTCTTGTGTTCTGTTTGAAAACAGAATGGCATAATAACACTGAGGGGAACTCACTATGCCATTATTGCCAAGAAAAGACTATTAGTTTGATGGACTGGGGGATTAAAGTTTTGATGACCAGTGGAAGAGAATTCTAAATCATTACACACACCATGACGCAGGGGGCTTCCCTGTGAACCAGTGATTTTCAGCCAGGCTTGAATAGAGTCTTACCCCAGGTGAAGAGTTGTTTTGAAAGTTTCAACAGACAGCTCTTCAAGAAACCAAACGTATTAAAGAGAATATGGTCTTCTGAATCAAAACCAGAAGTAATTTTAGTATTCAAAGAAGAGTCAAGAAAATAGAATTTTAAAAGTGATTTGACAGAGCTCCGAAAAGGAAGAGAATTACAAAACAAGTGAATAAATTCACATTACATGCAACGGTAATTGGAAAATTTTTGGTGGTAAGAGGAGTCAGTGAGATGGAAAACAGTTTAAGAACATCAACTCCAATTTTTTAAAAAGATGGTGGGTCTGGAAAGGAGACCACTATATAACATTCTGGAATTCCTAAAGATAGGACCAGAAAAAGAACAGAAAAAAGAAAAAACAAGATATAACAAAACGCCCAAAATATAATAGAAGACTTTCCTGAAGTTGGAAGACTTTAATCCACAGATTGAAATTGCACAGGGCCAATATTCTGGTAGAGGAGGCTGAAATAATGTCCTCATGGACATTAGAACAATTTTATAAAGAGAGACAAAGAGACACCAAACCAAAGACCAGGTTAGTACCCAGTTCTGAAACACTAGAAGCATTTCCTTTATAGTCAAAAATGAGACAGGACTGCACATTATCTTCACTGTTAACATTGATCTGTAAGTATTACTCAATGTAGTTGAAAAGAGAAAGAAATTAAAATTGGAAAACAGGTGGGAATATTAAGATTTTTCCAGATGTTATAGAAAACTCAAGATACTCAATTGAAAATATATTATAAATAATAAAATACCTCAATAGGGTGGATGGACACAAAGATAATATCTCAAAATCAATATGTTCCCTAGATGCAAACAACAATTAGCTAGACATGATGGACACAAAAAATTAAAATATCCCATTTAAAATAGTAAAAATTCTGTTAATAAACCTAATTATAAAATTTCTGCACATAATACCAGACTTTGAAAGTACAAAAGTAAATGTGTGCCTATCTAGAACATCTAATAAATATATCAATTGTCCCTACATTGTTACTATAAAATTAACAAGAGAAAAATAAGTAAAAGCCAGGAAAATTCTGAAAAATAAAAGTAGAGAGAAAAGACTAGTGTCACAAGATAATTAAATGCATTTTATTCTTTGAATAATAATAATCTTATGTTAGCACATGAATAATCAGATCAGAAAAGGGTCTAGAAAAAAGCTCCCCAAAATCCTGCAGTATGGCGCCAACGGTGAAGGAACATTTCCAAGTTGGGAGAAAAGATATAATTTAATCAATTTGTTTTTGTTTGGAGGGCAATTGCTTTGCCACATAAAGAAGAAGAGGAAGAAGAAAGGGGAAAAAAGAATTGTATCACTTTTTCAATTGTATACCCAAACAAAGTCCAGGTTCATTGAGTACTTAAAAATGTTTTCTTTTTAAATACTAGAAGAAAGGATAGAAAGTTGAAGTCTCAAAATAAGGAAGGTATCCTTATGTGACCTATTAGGCCACAGAATGAAGAAAACATACAGGAAAAGATTCATCTATATGATTATATTTATTTGAATAAAGAAAATTTTGCTCAGGAAAAATGTTAACCAATTAAAATCCAAGTAGCAAATGAAGAAAAAATATTTGTGATATGTAAAATTGACAAAGAGCTAGTTTTCTTAATGCATAAAAAGCTCCTACAAATCATTAGGGGAAAATTCCAAAATCTAATATAAAAATCAGCATAAGTTTAAGACAATGAAAAGACAAGCCACACTGGGGAAAACATTTGCAAGACGCATTTGATAAAGGGCTATTATCCAAAACACACAAAGAACTCTTAAAACTGAACAGTAATTAAACAAACTACTGGATTAAAAACTGGACTAGAAACCTTAACAAATACCTCGCCAAAGAAGATATACAGAAGGCAGACTAAGCATATGAAAAGATGCTCCACATCATATGTCATCAAGTAGATGCAAATTAAAACAACAATATGATACCACTACACACCTATTAGAATGGCCAAAATCCAAAATAACGACAACACCAAAAGCTGGTGAAGATGTAGAGCAACAGGGACTCTCCTACATTGCTGGTGGGAATGCAGAATCGTACCGCCACTTTGGAAGACAGTATGGCAGTTTCTTACAAAGGTAAACATACTCTTACCATGTGATCCAGCAATCATGCTTCACCAAGAATTTACCCAAAGGAGCTGAAAACTTATGTCCACACAGAAATCTACACATGAATGTTTATAACAGCTTTATTCATAATTGCCAAAACTTAGAGGCAACCAAGATGTCCTTCAGTAGGCGAATGGATCAAGAAACCATGTTACATTCAGACAATAGAATATTATTCATTGCTTAAAAAGAAATGAGCTATCAAGCCATGAAAACACATGGAGGAAACTTAAATGCATATTACTGAGTGAAAGAAGCCAATCTGCAAAGACTGCATACTGCATGATTCCAACTATAATATATGGCATTGTGGAAATGGCAAAAGTAATGGAGACAATAAGTAGATCTGTGTTGCCAGGGGTTAGACGGAAGGGTAGGATGAATAGGCAGGGCACAGAGGATTTTTAGTGCAGTGAAACTACTCCATACTATGACAGTTGATATATGTCCAAACCCATAGAATGTACAACACCAAGCGTGAGTCATAATATAAACTGTGGGCTTTGGGTGATAATGATGTGTCAGTGTTGGTTCATCAGTTGTAACAAATGTACCGCTCGGGGGGATGCTGGTAATGGGTGAGGCTATGCATGTGTCGAGGCAGAGGGTGTATGGGAACTGTTTATATTTTCAACTCAATTTTGCTGTGAACTTAAAACTGCCCTAAAAAATAAAGTCTATTAAAATCAGCAAAGGACAGGATCAGGTCAGAGAAAATATGCTAATCTTCAATCATAATTAAGAAATATAAAACATTTGAAATCTCATTTTCACCTGTCAAATTAGCAAATAAAAATGTTTGATAGTGTATCAGGGTTTACAGCCTCCAGGTTTGGTGATTCACTAAAAGGGTTCAGAGGAATCAGCATATAGTTGCATTCATAGGTAAGATTTATTACAGTGAAAGGATGCAAAGCAAAATCAGCCAGGGAAAACGTGCATGGAGAAAAGGTGAGAGGAAACCAGAAGCGAGCTTCCAGGGTCCTCTCCCTGAGGAGTTTCGCAGCCTACGCTTAACTCCTCCAGCAAAGAGCTGCAGCAACACGGGCAAGGCATTGTCTACTTGGGAAAGCTCACTAAAGACTCAGTGCCCCCAAGCTTTTATTGGCAGTTGATCACATAGGCGCCCTCAACCTGGCATGTACAAAAATTCCAAACTCCCAGAGGGAAAGCAACTATTCACCATAAATCACATTGTTTAGACAAACAAATTAAGCACAGAGAGCCACTTTATCATTTAGAGAAAATTTTATATCAATGTAGGGAACTGTTTACCAGGTAAGTTCCCAGATGCCAGCCAAAGGCCAGTCCTGCAAACAGACCTTGTATGGATAGAAGTCTGAGACTTGCTTGCTATTTTATCAACAATAGTATTTAATATTAAAGAAATTGGGGAAAGAGTTGCTCTTATACAGTTTTGGTGGGGGCAAAAATAGGTACAAATATCTGAAAAATAATGTTATAATACGTGTCAAAATTAAAAATACACGTTCCTTTGGCAGTGATTTTATTCCTGGAAATGTTTTCTAAAATATATCTGTGTAAATATGTGTACATCTCTCATTGTAGCATGATTTGTTACAGAAAAACAATCTAAATCCAACCAATAAAGGACTACTTAAATCATGGTGCTTCCACGTGTGGAATGCCACGTAGTTATTACCAAATGAGATACGTATCTCAATCAATGCAGGCTGCTATAACAGAGTATCATAGACTAGGTGGCTTATAAACAACAGAAAAAAATTTTTTTTCACAGTTCTGGAGACTGAGAAGTCCAAAATCAAGGCATCAGAAAATCTGGTGTCTGATACGGGCCCTCTTCCGGGTTGCAGACTGCTCACTTCTCACTGTATCTTCTCATGGCAGAAAGAGGGGAAGAGAGCTCTCTCTACGGTTCCTTTGTAAGTCCACTAATCCCATTCATGAGAGCTCTACCCTCATGATTACCTCTGAAAGGACCCACCTCCTAATAGCATCACACCAAGGGTTAAGGTTTTCAACATACGAATTTTGGGGGCACACAAACATTCAGTCCATTGCAGTATGTGACTTCTAATTAAACATAAGGGAGTAAAGGTAGTTTTATTTTAATTCACTGCCTTGAAATTAGCCAGAAACACCAATAAAGGAAATAATCACTTCTATTTACAGTAAAAAAAAGAAAAAAAAGTATCCACATGAAAAATCCAGATCTAAAGGACGGAGGAATCTAGGACTTGAGGTGGGGAGATTCCTTTAAAGTAATTAGGGCCCAATCCAGGAAGATCCGTTCAAGAATCTTTTCCTTGGAATATCTCAGTCTTGGGAGGTAGGCATGGACCATCCACAGAGGTGATGGGAAAAGTCCCTTAGGATCCAGTTCCTCACCCTAGAACCACAGGGGAAGTATAGCTGGAGGAACAGAACATAACTCCCCTCATCTCTTGGCTGAGTTAAGTTGTCAAAAGTGAAGTGGAGAAGAAGGGGATATAGGAGGCAGACATTTCTAGATTGCAGCAAGCATAGCTTTAAGGCTTGTAAGATCTAAGGGTTTGCTGTAAGCCACCCTCCCATCTGGAAAGCTTTTAGCTGTCCCAGCTCACCAATTCCTGAAATAAAGACCTGACTATGCATTTCAAAGGCACATGTTTCAGGAATAACTATGAAATCTGCTATATGTAATGCAAGAAGTATTTAGTGGAAATAGAGCCTACTTTTGAAAATACCGTCCTTTTGAACACGCACTGTTTTGTTGTATTGTCTGACAAACGCAGTTAGTTGTAACTATAAATCTAATGGAAGCATTGTCAAGAAGTGTGGAAGATTCAGCCCAGTAAATTCCTGAGGGAATAAGAATTAGAATTTAAAACAGATTTCTGTTGGCTAAGACAAAAAAAAAAAAAATAGCTTTATCCAGCTTCCAGATAACTCCATGAATCAGACATTTTAGGCACAAATATGTAAGGATAAAAAACAACTGGGTCCATAAACATAGTCAACTCATCTTTGACAAAGAAGCAAAAGCCATACAATGGAGCAATGATAGTCTCTTCAACAAATGGTGCTGGAACAACTGAATATCCACGTGCAAAAAAAAAGAATCTAGACATAGACCTTACACTCTTCACAAAAATTAACTCAGCCTCCAGCAACCAAGATGTCCTTCAGTAGGTGAATGGATAAAGAAACTGTGTTTACATTCAGACAATGAAATATCATTCAGTGCTAAAAAGAAATAAGCTATCAAGCCATGAAAACACATGGAGGAAGCTTAAATGCATATTACAAAGTGAAAGAAGCCAATCTGAAAGGCTACATACTGTGTGATTCCAACTACATATGTGATATTCTGGAAAAGGCAAAACTATGGAGACAATAAAAAGATCAGTGTTGCCAGGGATTAGATAGGAGGAAGAGATGAATAGGGAAGGTTTTTAGGGCAGTGAAAGTACTGTGTATGATATCATACTGATGGATAAATGCCGTTGTACTTTCATTCAAACTCAGAATGAACAACCCCAAGAGTGAACCGTAATGTAAACTATGGACTTTGAGTGATTATGATGTGTCAAAGTAGGTTCATCCTTGGTAAAAAAATGTACCTTTCTAGTGAGTAATGTTAGTAATGGGGGAAGCTGTGCACGTGTGAGGGCAGGGAGTACATGGAAAATCTCGGTGCCTTCCTCTCAATTTTGTTGTAAAACTAAAAGTGCTCTAAAATAAATAATCTTTTTAAAAAACTGGGTAATACATGAAGAGGAAAATAATCTAGTAAATCCTAGAAATACTGACAAATTGGAGTACTTTTCTCTCATTTTGTTATCAATTTTCTTTTTTTTTTAGCCTCTATATAAATTCAATCTTAGCATTTCAAATAGTACTGAATCATGCTCAAGTGACTTTCTGATTTTTTTTCCTAAACTCATGCTTTTTTGACATACCCTCTAAATTTCAAACTTAAATCTGTTGAATAGGAAATTGTATTTCTTCTCAACACAGTCTCTCTAGTTATGCCTGATTCCTGTTTTACTCTAGGATACTTGTTGTTGAATACTCCATCCTTCTCTTTTCGGCTTGCCCTCTAGAATGGTCATATAAAAGTTCAATATAAAGCTACTGGCTTTACAACAGTCTGAAAATTTCGCTCAGTCAACAAGAGGGGAATTTAAGTAATGGATAATTATGAGAAATAAGTACTCAGTAAGAATAGGGAAACCTGTGCACTCATGGCTCCACAACACTGAACAAGTCATTTAAACTTTCTGGGACTCAGTTTTTTTTTCACCCATAAACCATATGTGTGTATGGCAATGGGCAGTGATGAGCGAAAGAAGGAGGGATCTTAAAAATTCTCTAAAGGCCTTCCAAGTTTTGCGATTCCAAGGAACCTTGAACCAAAACCATACCTGAAATTGTCATATATATAAAAAGTCATATATATTTTTCTTGGCAGAAAGTTAATTTTCAACGTGTTCCACAAATCAGTTCATTGTGAAACATGGAAATGAATGTATATGCAGAGCCTGTAGAATGAGACCGCTCTCCTGGTCTTGAAAGTAGCTGCAAGATTTTTCCTCAGTTGATGCGCTGCATGGTTCCTGAGGGCCCATTCCCAGGATATGACTGTGAATCAGTGAAACTGCAAATCTTATCCTGACCTTACCAAAAAGAAGGGAGTAAATTGCCCACTTCTTAAAGTAATATTGACTAGTTTTAGGTTATTCAGAATCCATTTATAAAATTACTACTTCTCATGCATAAATAGCAGGCTTTTAGATTAAAAACTTTCTGTAATATCGCCAGTGTCGATTTGCCTTCCAGATACTCACCAGCATTTCTCAGGAGCTTGCCTCAGCTGCTTTCTGGCCACATCTGACTAAAGAAGTAGTTAATATGTCCACATTCTTTTGTAGATAATATATGGCTAACCAGAAAACATTTACTTTTCTCAAAATGTAGAACTAACTGGGCATATATTATATTTACCCTAAGAGAGTCACTCGCAGACCTTCCGGATCCTGTGTATGTGCCCGGAGGCTGATCTGTGAGCAGCACATTAATAAGCCTTCCCAGTTCTCTTCTTCCTGGTTGGGCTCTACCCATGGGAGGCAGCAGCAGTCTATCAGAAGGTGGGAAGAGAGGGGTGTTGGGGTATTCATTCTGTCTTCCGGGGTCAGCAGTGCCTGAGTTCCTCTAAGAAAAGGCTTCAGCCCCTGCCCAGCAGCCCTCTCTGACTGCTCTGCATCTAGCTCAGTGCTGCTAAAATCCTTTTCTTGGTCCCTTTGTCACCTTGGGATGATAAATTTCCCATAGTTGCTAGCCCCAGAGTTCTTCACCATCCCTTGGCGATATAACACTGCCCTTGCTGTTGCTGTTGTTAATAAACCTTTTATTAAACTCTTCTGAATTAACCCATGTGAGTTTGTAATTTGTTTTCTGCTAACCTTGACATATACTAGAGTACAATATTAGAGCCAGAGAACTACTGCTGTGTCATTGCTGGTTTACTTATTAGTCTTTACTTACCCCCATTCAACTAAGACAGTGCCTAGCCTCCAGTAAATGTTTGTCAAAGGCTTAAAATTTAAGAGAGTGTTTGGTCTTGGAACTTGAGCCTTTTAGTGAATAATATGGAGTCAAGTAAGGCCAATGGGGAATTTCTGTAGATTCTGAAGAAAGTAACCAAAATATGTAAATAACTCAAGAGAGATAAGTCATATTCAACTAAGAGAATATAGAATATATAGAATGTAGAATATAGGTATTAGACCATTCAGCTGATACCACTTAGAATATATCTCAATATGATTGTGCCTGGTTAACACCAAACAATTGCTGTTGCATAATTAGATAAAATATATATTCTATAGAGTATAGAAAATGTACCATTCCTAATACTGTAAACGTATTCCAATATTTTCTGAGCGTTAGCTTATTTAGCTTAATCTTTAGTCCATTTATTAGCATTTTTTGTTATACTGTAAGCATATTATTTCTGTTTTTACATCTTGAAGCCACTAAGCTACTTAGTCATAACTATCAATTAATTGGTGTTGATGACAGCAAACTAAAAGGCTAATATTGTCAATATCCACCTATAAACTTATATCAAATTCAAAAATATCAGTGTGACCCTCAGAGTCACTTCCCCCATCCTAAGGTACCACTGTCTCATTATACCTAGGATATCTTCACCTCTCCTACATCTGTCTCTGTTGCCTCACAGGAGTATTTTTGGTTTAGATGATGATCCTATCATGGGACAATTAAAAGGAAGTTCTTAGGTAGCTTTTAAAATATGTTTAACTTACAAGAAAGCATTTAGGGCCGGGGCTAACCTTAAGCCACAGTGTAGATATCAATGCCTAATGTTCCTTCACATTAACTTTAAAGTCCATTCCAGCTGCCTCATTTTTTCCTCAGAGCTTTATTAATATCTCCCATTTGACTGTTCTAAGTTTAGCTTTTTTCCTTGAGCTGGTGTGAGAGCATGTTTCCTTGAGAAACTTCCTTGAGCGGACACTTCCTTAAGCAGCCTGGCCACTGACTGGGCGGTGACCTTGCATCTCCTTGGCAGCAATTTTGATCTCATCCATTGTTCTCTTTTATTTGCTGGAATTCTACCAGCTTTATATGGGTAGTACTGAATCTCTGTCTGACTGGAACATAACAAGAAGAATTTCAATGGGAGGAAATACTTTCAAAAGGAAAAAAAAATCTATGTGGGATAAGGATTTTAATAAATCATTAATGCATTATTTGTATAACCTAATTAAGAATATGCTCACTCTTAGAATCTACTAATACATTGTGTTAGTAACTTCAGGTGTTTTGTCTTATTTCTTCCTTAAAATTGTTACTTATATATTGGGCATTATTTTAGGCCTCTTCTCACACTTTCACCTTACTGTGTTCTTTATTGTTCTAATTTTGTATCATTTTATTATAGGTCGATTATCCAGTTTTTTTCTCCAAAGTTTTTTTGACAGATATTTTTTTCTCTATTTAGTATAGATATGTGGTTATTGCTACTACATTTTAAAAGAATGTGAAAATTTGTTTGGGTAGTATTTACCAGGATAGCAGTTGAATTGTAAATGAACAAAATAACTGTGCTGTGCTTAATACAAGAAGCCATTGTACTTTGAAGATCTTGGAATGTTGGTACAGTCATGTACAGTGTAGAGAGCTGGAACAAACAAAGCATGTTTTTGATTAAAAAAATAAATTTTGACTGATACATTTTGGATTTTATATAGGGTTTCACAAAGTTTATCAAAAATGCAGTTCTCTGGCAGGTTCATGTCTATCAGGGATCCTGTATAGTAAAATTTAAAAAGAAATAGGTGAATTAAATTATGGTAGACATTGTATAGTTTCAGCTCTGTGGAAAGCATTGTTCCTGCACTCGATATCTTTAATTCTATGCATGAGAAACAAGGAGAAAAAAAAGTGAAAAAAAAAAGTAAAATCACTTTCAATTACTCTAACTCCATGTAGACCCAGAAAATTTTTGTCCTTTATGAGTTGTATAATATATATAGTTCATAGTTGGTAAAAATACTTGATGGAAAGATAAATCTAAGATAAAATGACTAAAGTTTTCAAGAGAAAGCTGCATCTGTATTGACTAGAATAATTTGATAAGGCAACAGAATTTGACCAAGTTCCCCAAAATGGATTGTTTTTACCTACGTGTGGTGTGATGGGGAAAGTGAGCATTCCAAGTCAAACAGATAGTAAGGCAAAGAAATTTGAAGGTTTTTCCAGTAAGTAGGGATGGAATTATGTTCACAAACAGGAATGGCATGCAGAATGAATTGGAGGGCCCAGATTTTAGAGTATGGGCAGCCAGGGCTTAGGTCATATTTATAATCTAAGAATGGGGTGAGGAATACCTGGATCAAGGTATCAGTGCTGGGAATATTGAGGTCAAACAGACAATACAGAATCAATTTAGGAGGAAATTCAATCTTGGCAATTTCCATTGAAAAGTTTGACTGTATCTTTGATCTCTGCTTGCTATGAGCCTCTAGTTTCCGCAACTGTGACCAATAAATGACAAAACGCTAGGATAGTTGGGTTAGCTAAAATGGAACACTGGCAAGTAGTAGAAACAGAAAGAAAAGAAGTTGCCTTTCCTGTTTTGGTGGTCAGCTATTTCATGCTCCTCAAATAATATATAGACTTTAAACTGGCCATTTTATTTGGGGTCCCACTTACATAATAGATCATAGCCAAGGATGCTGTGGGATGATGCCAAAGCACTGAAGCTGATCCCTGACTGTCCCTGTGGATAAATTTTCATGATGATGATAACTAAGGTTTTCTTCTACTCTTTGTTAAACATGTCCACGTATATCACTTTTGAGCCTTATAATTATGTGTGCTAGCCAAACTCTACACTCCCCAGGCTTTACCCTTTCAAAAAAGAAAAGAAAGGGATGTGAAAGAGGTTTCTTTTTAATAATCGCTTCATTCTACTCACTCCCCACCACAAAGTCTGCCCAAGTCTGCGAAGGGGTGTGGCTTAGCTTTTTTCTTCTAGATTATGAATAAGGAAGAAGGACTCCTAATCAAGGCGTAGTAGATTAGTGGGGGGATGGGAATAGGGCCCAACTAGCAGGAGGCAAGAGAGGCTCCCAAGGCACAAAACTTAGGGATTCACTCACTCCCCGGGGCCTGCCAGTGCCTCCTTCAGTTTTGCTCCATAGGCTCTTAGCCTGACTTAGCCTCACCCTGGGTCAGAAGAGCAGTGAGTTGGCCGATGGTCTGAGGACTCACATGTCCTCTCTTCCAAAGGCTGTTCATCATCTGCATCTATATAAGTCCCTATTGTATGTTTAACCTTTTATTTGAAAAATACGTTTTTATAGCACTGACCTTGATTATCTCTACCTTCTAACTTAGACATTCCAAGAACCTGTCAGTATTTTAGGGAGGTGCAAGGAACTGTGAAATTTGAACAGGTGTAAAATTATGAATTACTTTTTCTTTGAGCCGAAATGTCTCCCTCTGTGGAAGTCCCTTTGACTCTATTCTTCATTTGTGCCTTTATTCTCTTCTGTATTTAAGTAGATATATTATCTAAAGCCTTTCTAAGCAGTGCCCATGAAACATTTTGGAGACTTTCGCTACTCAGTCTAAATTCCATCTGGCTTTTATATTATTCCTCTATGGTTACTGGTTATTTAACCTAACAGACTCATATAATGTATTCATAATAATACATGACTCTTCACTTTGTTATTAGAAAGGAATAATGAGGGGAACAATGTTAGGTGTTCAGACAGACTAATAGAAGTTAAGATACATGAGTCTTTGGTGGCCCTTTTAAAGGTAGCACCTTTCTCTTTTGGTTAGTTTGAGAAGAGGATGTAGTGCCCCCATTTGCTAGGTGCTTAGAAACTTAACTCGTATTAGACACTCAGGGAATAGTTTCATGGAAAAAAAAGAAATCATTTTATGCAACTGATGTAATTGACAGAACACCAGCATCAAACTTAGACTGTCTGGATTTAAGTCAGAATCCTACCGTTTATTTTTTAATTCCAAAATGGGGATAACATTCCTGCATTATATATGTGTTAGGATTTTTGTGAGGATATAAAAAAAAAACTACGTGTGTAAAATTGCTGTGTAAATTGATGTGGCTGAGAAAAATGTGAATTTTTATTAATAGTAAAGTATGGCTTTAAAATAATTAGTTGGTAAAGATCATTGAAAACAAAAAAAGAACACAGCCCTTTCCTTCTTAGGTTCATGAAATCCCTTTCAAAAGGGCAGAGTTGCATTACATAAGAGGACAGAAATTGATGTCTAATGATTTTGCAAAGTAACAAACACCTTTTTCATATCTTTGTATCTTTAATATGATAGGATAAGACCAATATTAATATGGTAATATTTACTTTGTAAGTATACACATTTTACTATGAATGTTTTTCTGCTAAGCTCACAGAATCTTGGGTTCCACTCACACAATACAGAACTATTTTAAATTCTAGAAGGATCCAGAATATCATTAGTAAGATATTATCTTTAGCTACATCCTACTAAGCATAAAATAAAACTATATTTTGTAAAAGCTATACTATTATACTATTATGGATAGTTATACTATAAAGGATATTTAAAGATAATTTTATATGACTTGTGATATTCAACAAATGTTATATAAATCTGTGATAGCTAATGTCATTGACTATTTTGATATTCAAATAAATCAGAGATTTCCCTGAAGAATTACTGCAGCACAGATTTCCTCTGAAAAATCATTTATTGACTTAACATTTCTTAACTATTTCATCCTTAATTGTTTCCTAGCTTATAAGACAGTACATTCAACATAAAGCTAGATGTAAAGAGACTTCATTTATATATTTGTATTGTTAAATGTCAGGGGTTAATGTCTACAGCAACCCCTCCATAGGGACAGAATTCTGTGACTTAGTTCAGAAAAATGTGGGGTTTTCTACACAATACAGGTAAATCAAAGAAAGAAAAGTAAGATAAAACAAATCTGCAATTAAATAATTAAAATATGAAAATGAGGATTGTGTTGGAAATTGTGAAGAAATTGTTACTAAAGGGATGTCATAATTAGAATCATAAAGTTTATATCTTGGCAGAAAGAAAGGAAGGGGTAATAAAGAGCAAAAAGGAATCAATGGAAGGGTTGAAGTGAATTGAAGCTAGTTTTAATTGAATTTATCATAATTTGGATGATGCACTGTTGAGTGAAACACATAATGGATCATGTTAATTTTGAAAACTGTAAATCAGACTAGGAAACGCTGTGAAGTCATCATGAATGATGCATATGCTCTGCTGTGGCATCTTAATTTTAGAATTGCAAATTTGATTTCTGGAACTGTTTGCATTAGAACAACCAAAGCAGAGTGTTGTGAAATAAATCAATTTGAAAAGAAAATATTCCCAATGTGATTTGTGGAGTTTCTTGGTAAGAGTACCCTGGTGACATACTTTTGCATAGCTTCATTCTCTCTCATACTTTCATTATGAAGCTGACAGTCTAGAGCCCAGGGGAGCCAGAGGAGCAAGTGAAGCTGAGAATAGGTTGGAAGTAGGGGCAGGGGTTGGGAGTAGGTTCTGTTTTGTTGGTATGGTCAGAGCTGTATAATCCATAGCGAGCGTTTATTGCTTGCCAGGGACATTTGCTGAGAATGGGTGATGGAAAAGTACAGGTTGAATGAACAGTAATGATGAAAAAGGTCTAGTTCTATCTT
Organism: Phocoena sinus; assembly: GCF_008692025.1. Lineage (NCBI taxonomy): Eukaryota > Metazoa > Chordata > Mammalia > Artiodactyla > Phocoenidae > Phocoena > Phocoena sinus. The sequence continues at coordinate 65,398,136 of NC_045771.1, read as the reverse complement.
CTTGAGCCTAAATGAAGTGCCTCAGTTGTGCTAGATTAATTTGCTTTTGATAATAAGAACATGTTTTATATCATTCGTATGCAGTATTTTGTCAAGTAGAATGTGAACTACTTGAGACTGTCTTTTGATTCTTGTTCCCTATCCCTCTACTGTGAGAGGACTTTGAGGAGGTGCTCAGTGCTTGACAGCTACCAAAGGATGAGGGGGTGTAATCATTAACACCTAGTAAATGCAACTCCTGAAACTGCATACATTGTTCTGCATGGATCGTCTCTATTAGAAATGACCGCGTTGGCAATGTCACTTTTAAAAGTTAGAATTTTAGATATGTCTTATACCTGTAATTTCCGTATATGCATTGCATTTATTATTTCATTAGTATACAAACGCATGATAGTACTTCTATATGTAAATTAAATACATTAATCTAGGATAGTAACCTTAATACCATAGGTATATCATTGATTAAAAAAAAAAAAATTCTGGTGAATTTTGTCCAGAAACTTTTTAAAAGGGAAGATGGGTAAAAAGAAAATTGTAGACTTCTAAAAAATGCTAAAGAAAAAAATGCTAATAGTACAACATACTTCAATAAAAGAAAATGATTGTTGAGCACTTATTGGGATTACAACTTTAAGGTATGTGTAGAAGAAAGGTATGAAGAAAAATAGAATTGTTAATTACTTAGATAACTAGTTTTTATTGAGAAGAATCATCACGTAACTGATCATATGTTTGTCAACCCCATGGTTTGCTTTTACCAACTTACTCTCTGGATTTGAGAGAGAAGTAAACCGGATGTTCAGAAAGTGTTGCACCAGACTAGAACCTCGCTCTAGGTTAGAGGTGAGTACTACCTGATAGAGGTGTGCAGTGTCAGCAATTTTCACTTATACAAAGGTGGAAATGATGTGATTTTGGCACAAATAGAATATTATAAAGTTGTCACATTATTCTAGGAAGAGAACAGAGTTAAATATTAATTATACAATCAGAAATTCATGAATATTTAAACTGACTCACAAATTAGGATCACTTGATACCCCTGTGTCCTTGTGCCTTTCTCCATATCCCCTATGGCCTTGAAAGTACAAAGATTGTAAAGAATAAAATTGTTCTCTACTCGTATGGCTATTTTAATTTAAAAGTCTAGATAAAGCACACAAATCATATCAAAATTTATCTTTGAAACTTAGTTGCTAATACCTAGATATGGTGGCAAAAATCATAGTTTAATCACTTATGAGCATTTGTTGCAGTTGTCAATATTATAAAATTACATTGAAATTTACATCTCAAAGCTTTGAAAATCCAGTACATTTCAGTAACAGTAAATGGAACCAGTTTCTTTTTGTTTCTTACTTGCTTACCATGTTTCTTTGCTGTGTGCCCTCTAGCTCATAAATATTACATGATATAATTATTTTTTAAAATTAGTTTTATTACTCTTCATACACAATGGAAACAAACTTATTTCTCTGTTTATGTAAATAATATTATCTTTAAACTGAGAACAATGTATTAAAATATAAAGAAAAAGTAAAAGCCACCTAGAATCTAACCACCCTGAAATAACCACCGTTAGTGTTTTGGTACCTATGCGTCACATTATGTATCTATAGTGTATCAGGTAATTTTACATAAATTTATTGTTATTCCCCTTCTTGAATCATATTAACACATCAAACACATCCCATTCCCCCATGAAGTGTTATGTTAACAGGCTGTATTCATATGAACCTGCACATAGTGATTATACATATGCATGCAAACGCACAGCTAACTTATTTTGCGCATTTTAAAAAAATAGATCATATTGTATACATTTTTCTGTGTCCTATTTTTTGCTAAGTAAAACCTCACAGAAACACTTCCAATTGATACAGAATAGGTCTAATCCATTGTTTTTAAATTCTTAAGCTCCCTGTTGATGGGGTTAACTTTATTTCTGGTTTACGACTACCAGGAACCAGCCTGCATTAAATATCCTCATATAAATTTCCATGTGAATTGGTATTTTTATTTATATAGGGCATATTCCCAGGTGTAGTATTGCTGGGTCAAATTTTATTTTAAAAGATATTTCTAGATGCTTTCTGAAAAGGTGGTAACATCTAACATTTGCATTCCCAGTGTTTGAGATTACTCTTTTCCTCTCATTCCTCTAATCAAAAGCTCTGAATTATTGCCAGTCTCATGCCTATCAAGTGACATAGCATTATTATTTGAATTTTCATATCCCTGGGTAGCAAACCTGAGCATTTTATCATTCGTATATGGACTTTTGAGTTTCCTCTTCTGTGCATCTGTGTATATAATAAACAAAAGATATGTATCTTTTATGTGTTTTGTTCTTACCAGTTTATAGTAACTCATGTTATTTTATGGTAACTAAGTCTCCATAATATTCATTAAATTTTTTTCAAATTCACAAATCTGCTGACTAGCACAAAGTTTAAATTTTTAAAACATCAGATATGTATTTTTTTCTTTTATAGCTTCTACGTTTTCAGTTGAGGTTAAGGTGGCCTTCCTAGTTATAGGTTACAAATTCAGTCTCCTAGATTTTCTTGTAAGACGTATTGTGTTGTTTTAATTTTAAATTTACATTATTTCTCTCTGGACTTTATTTTGTGTATGTACGTGCAAGATAGGGCTTCCTTTTTAAAATTTTCTTTCCTCTGGACATCTGGCTTTGCTGGCACCATTTTAAAAGGTCCTATCTTCCTCATTTACTTGACCTATCAATACCTCAGATTTTTCAGATTCTAATTCTGGATTCTCTATACTATATGACTGATCTCTTTTTCTTCTCCTGTTCAATAGCATGTACATTTTTCTCTAGGGAATATATAATGTATTTTCCCATATTTGGAATGGCAAGTGTGCTCCTTCCTACTTCTTTTTAATGATTTTCTAGCTATTCTAACACTGAAGTCTTTATATCTAATTACAGGACAAACCATGTTGTGATTTTAACTGGAATAATTTATATTTGAATATAATTATAAACTACCAGCAAGACTGTATTATGGTTTTCTGTATCTTCTGCTCTTGTATTGTGTATCATCTTTTAAAATAATACATTATAATTTTTATATCAATTTTGAATATTTCTGGCTGTCTTTATTCCTAAATATTTTATAGGTGATTTTTCCTCTTGCAAATATAAATAGAATTTTTAAAATATTTCCATGTCTAGGTGCTTATTACAAGGGTAAAGCTGTTGACTTTTATGTCTTTAACTTATATCCATCCACATTGCCAATTCTCTTTTTAACTCCAAAAATGTTTTATTAGAGTCTCTTATGTTTTCATAGTACACAGTGGTAGCGTTAACAAAAGAAATTTCTCTCTCATCTTTTCCAGTGTTTATGTCAATTATTTCATTTGCATGATGTTTTTGCTTGGGTGAACAAAGCAGTTTCAACTGTAACAGTGGTCAGTAACGATTTGTTCCCTGGGGGCTTTATTTAAGTTCACTGAAATAATTATTTTTAATTATTAGTACAGAAGAAGAAAATATGTGAACTAAATCAAGGCATTAACTAGTTATATGGTATTTCAGTTCTCTTATCTTCAGAAGTTCTGCAAATAGAAAACCTCAAATTTATTCTGTGCTTTAGATTGAAATTAGTATACTATAATAAAAATAATTAGAGATGAAAAGCCTTGTAACATTGACTGTGTTACACAGTCTATGTAAATTGAATCCTGTCTAAGGAAGTGCACAGTGTTACTAGTTAGAGTTTATGTTCCAGTAATTCCCACTGGAGCCCGGAGCTGGCAGTGAGACTTATAGTCTTCAAATACAGTAATATGTGTTCTACCTCTCTGATTGCTAATTGAAGAGACTCTTGATAATGGCGGTTTTCAATTAACTCTAGACCTTAAATAGCCTATTACTTAAAGAAGAGTAGTTAAGTATTGAAACAAAACATTGTGGTTAATTTACCTTTATCCTAGTTCACTTCTGAATTAGACCAGACATTAACATCTAACAAAAGGTAAGTTTAAAGTAACAACAAAGGAATTGGTGATTGTTGATAATCTATGATAAATAGAATGCTAAGTAGTGTGAACTTTTAATGTCCTTTGCCAACCATAAAAGTGTTAGAAATTTATTTCAGGTCTCTTTTAGCATTCATATAATGTAGTTATAATCTGTCTACTTCCAATAAGGATTTGGGGGTGGTTTACAATAATAAAGCAAAATGAATTAACAAATGAATGATATATACATATGTAAATGCAATTAGTGAAAGAGGACGGGAAGGAAGATATATGAAGATTTAAAATCACGTTTGTAGGTTAGCTATAGTAATTGGAAACAGAAGTTAGATCGATATACCTGGGCAACTAGTAGAAAGAAATGAAGCCTGATTCTTATTTAATATGTGTCTCTGTACGTGTGTGTGTTGTGTGCATACTAGTTTCCTCTGTCAGCTGCTGGTGAATTTTGGAGCACAAGTTTATATAACAGTTGTATAAAGCAGTTCAAGAGGGGTCAAGATACTATGGACCAGATAGAATGTTGCTTTTGGCTAGAGGAAATCTCGGGTTCCATAGAATGTCTTGCTTGGGTATATCTGCTTGAACTGATTGCAGTTATTTTGCAAAGCCCTGATACACGGTCACTGTCAGTTCTAAAAATATTGCTTATGTTATCTATTCAGCAACTTTTTTTCTGAGTCTCCTTGAAGAATAAGATGATAATTACCTTTAAAAAATAAAAACATTTAGCCCGCCCTGGGCGTGCCGACCCGCCAGCCCCTTGAGTGCTTCCTGACCCCCAGGCGTACTCCATGGCCGTGAGCATGTAGTCGATGGGCTGCATCTTTGGGGAGCTGCTGACTCAGAAGCCGCTGTTCCCTGGGAAGTCAGAAATCGATCAGATCAACAAAGTGTTCAACGATCTGGGGACCCCCAATGAGAAAATCTTGCCCGCTACAAAGACATCCCCAACGTCAAGTAGACGACCTTCACCGAGTACTCGTATAACAACCTTCTCAAGCGCTTCGGGGCTCTGCTTTCAGACCAAGGCTTCGACCTCATGAAAAAGTTTCTGACCTGCTTCCCTGGACGGCGGGTCAACGCAAAGGACGGCCTCAAGCATGAGTATTTCCGCGAGACCCCCCTTCCCATAGACCCCTCCATGTTCCCCACGTGGCGCGCCAAGAGGGAACAGCAAAGTGTGAAGCAGGGCACCAGCCCCCAGTGGGAAGGCTGGGCTACTGCCAGCTGGGTGAGGACAACCTGAAGGAGGCGGGCTTCCACCTCGCGACCACGAACCAGGGGGCCTGGGTCCCGGGCCCAGGCTTCAGCCTCTAGTTCTGAGGCTCAGAGCCGACCCCGGACCCACTCTGTGGAGTGCCGCCCACCGAGGCCCAGTTGGGACTGCGGCAGATGCTGGAGGCGGCGTCTGGGTCCAGATCCCGGTCAGGTCCTGGCCACGGGGCTGTCGTGGACGCGACCTCAAGTCTAGTCGGACTGCTGTTCTCATGGGGTTTTCCACGTTTTCTTTTTATTTTATCTTGGCTTGTAAATTTGTAGAATTAAATCACATTTTTCTTGTTGTGGGAATAAAAAATAAAAACATTTAAATGGGGCTTCCCTGGTGGCACAGTGGTTGAGTGTCCGCCTGCCGATGCAGGGAACACGGGTTCTTGCCCCGGTCCGGGAGGATCCCACGTGCCGTGGAGTGGCTGGGCCCGTGAGCCATGGCCGCTGAGCCTGCGCATCCGGAGCCTGTGCTCCGCAACGAGAGAGGCCACGACAGTGAGAGGCCCGCGTACCGCAAAAAAAAAAAAAACCAAAAACGAAAAAAACATTTAAATGAATGATGGCGTCAGAGAATAAAAATCAATCTGTGAGAATTCACAACCTTCTTCTGCTCATTTTACTATTTAATATTTTCCCCTTTGCCTATTTTCTCTTAGGATAAAAAAGAAAGAAGTTGCAGGGTTGTATTATCTCGAGAAAAGCAATTAGAGCAAAAGAAGAACTAGACTTTTCAGGGCACTGTGGGCTACGGTGAAACTTTGGGGAGAGCTAAGGAGGGAATGGCCCAAGTGAGAATGATAGAGCCTTTGGAACCAAGAGGGAAGGGTTGAAATAATTTAACAGTGAGCCACTTCCTGAGATTTAAGTGAATAAGAGAAAACCAGCAGTTTAATCACGGCTGCTGGGAATCACATTTTATAGACTCCTTTTAATGTGTTAGAGAAATTGAGAAAAGACTGAATTTCAACTTTGGCTCTGCTTTTTAAAGATCATACTTGGATGAGATAAGGCAGTGCTCTCCAAATATTTATTTCTGCCTTTCTAGGTAGCCTTGGATCAAAATTGTCAGACCGTATTGTTGTTTACAGGACACGTGCCTTAATCTGTTACTGGTTTTCCCATATACGTCCTCTGGACTTACAATAAAATTTATAAAATTATAAAATTTATATGTCCAACTTCGTGGGAAGAACGAGATGAAATCAGAACACCAGCCAAATAATTCTAGGTGTGTTTTTTGATGATGCATTTTCCTTTTAAAAGCGGAGAAATTGAGAAGTGGGACAACTTCATGAAGGTAGGAGTAGCAAATGTGTCAAAAGTTATGGAGACTAGTAATGATGTTGAAAATCTGCTTATACTGGTGCAGAGATACATATAAAAAGTGGAGTATTAGGGGAGGGGCAGGGGTAGGCTATGACGAGGTGAGAGAGTGGCATGGACATATATACACTACCAAGCATAAAGTGGATAGCTAGTAGGAAGCAGCCGCGTTAGCACAGGGAGATCAGCTAGGTGGTTTGTGACCACCTAGAGGGGTGGGATAGGGAGGGTGGGAGGGAGGGAGATGCAGGAGGGAAGAGAAATGGGAACATGTGTATATGTATAACTGATTCACTTTGTTATAAAGCAGAAACTAACACACCATTGTAAAGCAACTGTACTCCAATAAAGATGTTAAAAAAAAAAGTGGAGTATTAAAAGGTTTTTCCTAGATTTACTGTGTAGCACAGGGAATTATATTCAATATCTTGTAATAACCTATAATGGAATATAATCTGAAAAAAAGATTTTATCTATTTAAAATTTTTGTATATAACAAAGAAAGTATCACAAATCAGTGAAATAAGGAAAATGTATTCAATAAACAGTACTGTGACACTAGTAATGTATAAGAATTTAGCAACAGAAAATCATTTTTAAAAATAAATTTAAAACCTTACTGTACACAGTACAACAAAATGAATACTAGTGAGACATTTTTAAAATGTTGAATAATGGAGGAAAAGAGAAGAAAACAAATAAATATTATCTAATTTGTGGATGATTTCCTCCATTAAAGTAATTAAAATAATGGAGGAAATCACAGAGGTCAAAATTATATAATGCGGTGGATAAAATACACTGGGTGATACCGGACAAATCTGGATTAAATCAGTGCTCTTCTGCTTATTTCAGACAGACTACATTTACCATAATTGCACATTACGTTTAGAAACTGGCAACAGAAAGATAGCCGAAAGAAAAATATATACTCTCCAGCTAAAGAGAGGATGAAGCTAAAAAATTGAAAGCTACTTATAAATAATAGAAATTGAGTACATTATAAATGAAAATACATAATTTGGTATTTGGCCAAAACAGTAATTACAGACTTAAGTGAATTTATTAGAAAACTAGTATACTGTTCAGTTATCTTATCTGCAAATAAGAGACTCCATAACAGCTCATTTAAAAGCAGAAAGGAGTTTATTATTGGCAATGCCCAGAGTGCAGAATTCCAGAGAGAGCCAGGGAAACAAGCTTTGAAGCCACATGGCCAGAAAAAGTACAGCTGGGAGAATTACCCAGTCCCACCAGGGGAGAGCGCCAACAGAGGTCCCATGTCTTAATCACTACTCCCTATTCAGCACCCCTAAAGCCAGAAGCGGCACACTAGCTGGTGAAGAATAGCCAGACATTTGTGACTGCTTGCCTTCTTCTCAGGATGATCTCATTCCTTACGTTGCCTGAAGTAGTGTTCATATCCTTTCCAAGTTGCATACAGTTGCATTTACTTATCTAGGCCACATGTGTAACCCAAGCTTCAAGGGAGCCAGGATACCTGGTCTTCATCCTTCCAGTCTCTGATGTACACAAAGACACGCTCCAAGGATGCTGGAGTAGAGTGAAGTGAGATAGTCTGTGCTATTTGCCTTGGTGGGTCATCCCCTTCTTTGGATGCTCAATATTTATAATACTTTGATTCCATTCTAATATTTCAAATATCAGTAGTAACAGCAACATGCTGTTGAAATTGAACTAGCCCTTTTACAGAGGAAAATATGTTCACCTTCTCTCCAGATTCTAAATATTCACTAAATTCCATCCCTTGAAGATATTTATTTCTCTAAACCAACTACAGTCAAAATTTAGATAAATCTGTATCAGGATATTATCCACCACCAGCATGCCCTATATAAAATAGAAAGGACAATAGGGAGAAAAAATGAATATGATTAATATAAATGAAAACATATATACGTAATAGAATAAGAAAGAAAAGTTAGCCCAATACTAGTTTCTGTAATTGTTACAAGAGTATAGCTGTGATACGTAACTTAGTTCTTTCAGTGTGTATTCAGTTTTCCTTTCACCTTCACCTCGAATTGCAGCTGTTCAGGATCCTTTATCTAGTGGAATGACCCAAACCTTGCATTCCCTGTTGGTTTGAGATTGGTAGATCTGCCTTCATAACACTAAACATGGCAGTACCAGGAGGCACCCCCATTGTGAAGCAGCACATCCACTTGCCTGTGATGATTACAGGACGAATCACCACACCAACTAAGAAACTCCTCCTTTTTTTGCTGCTTGATTTAGTGGCATGAAGAACCAAAAACATCCTGTTGTTTGCATCAGCTTCCAAATCACTGGATATAATCTCCTAGTGGAAGCATTCATCATTTGGAAGCTAAAACCTCTACAGCAGGATGTCCAAAGTCCTGCAAACCAAAATTTTTTCAAGTGTATCATTAGATGTAACTTATTCTACCCTTTGGTTCCCAGAAATATGTATATTGCCTCTGAAAAAAATAGCACTGTATATTTGCTGCTGGTTCAGGTAAAATATCCCAACTTCACCAGCTATTTTTTCTCACATGGCACCTTAACCGAAATATCTTTTGACTATTCTATCTTTCCATAGGGCCAGTTACTTCTGGATGATGAGGGTACGTGTTAAGACCAGTGGATTCCATTATGATCATTTCACTGCTTTCATTCATTTGCTGTGTTTCATGTATTGCTTCGATTCAGGAAGTTTAAAGCCCAGTAAATAATGTTACAATATTATTAAATCTATCAGTGTACTATATATGATTAAAAATACAGTGTATAGTAGCTTTTCTGAACAAATAAGGAGATTTAATGCCTAGCAAAACATTAAATCAATGATATGGTTATTATTAATATCAATGAAATTGATCATTAATATTTATTACTGTGTAAACATTTAATGCCCAGTAACTGTTTCCAAAAGTAATAGGTCTCCTGCCTGAGTACACTGCTATCCATTAATGTTAGAATTAATATACTATGAAGAATAGCCTTAGTAATCAGTTATCATAGGATATGTAGTATGATAAAATAACATATTGTTGTCAGTTCTTCCTCCTAAAATTAAAATCTATATATTTAAAAGTGTCCTCTGCATATATTTAATACATTGCCTTCATCCACTAAAATAAAAATTGGATTCATTTCTTTTATTGCTCATTAAATGTTGATTTAGATAGATATTCCCTAACACTTGAAATAGACTTGCAATAAAAGAAAACTGTATTTTAACTGAAAAAATATCTTTCCAAGTTCTCATAGTTTTGACAGATATGTACAAGTCAGGTTGAAAGATGAGGTTCTTTCACATCTGTGGTTATTATTGTCCAGATCAGACTTCCATTTATAACTCAAAACCCTCTATGTCTTATAACATGTCAAATAGGTATTTAAACAGAGAACTACCCTCTCCTTTTTATTAATCTCCCTTAAGCATTCTCTTCCACGTAAACTCTGTAATTCAACAAAAGAACTTTCTACCATTACAGAGAAATAATTTTGAGATTATGAGATACATATATTGGAACATAGCGAAAAAATGATGAGATAAAAATATAGCTAATAATAGGTACTTTTCCATTAAGTTGAACAAATATACTAGCATGAGTTCCATATAGTTATAATGACTTTTCATTTTTCCTGTTTATTGCAATATACCTAAAGATGTTGATTATTAAGTCCTATTTCTGAATGTCTTGGTTTCTTCCTGAGCCTTTTGAAGAATGCATTATGGAAAGGCAAATAGAATTATCTTCTTTTAAAAGATTTAGCTTTCCCATTTTTCTCAGTGTAGAAAGAACTAAGCAAACTGTGTTCTTCATCCTACATACTCCATATTTCAAGAATTTATTAAAGAGTTTTTGAGTAGTGGGTGGGAGATTTTAAAGTACCATTTCTCAAGAAGCCTTTGTATCTTCCAATTTAAAGTCTCGTCTCCAGTTTTAACACGTATAAAGTACCCTTTACTACCTTCACCTGCTGCATTGACAATGATTTTTTTTCTTGTTTGGTTGTTTCCATCATGTAGTTTATAGATTGAGTATATGTTATATACTGAGTAGATATACTCAGTATTTGCCTCAATACTGGGTTTTTGCCTCAATACCGAGTATCGAGGCAAAATAATCAAATGAATAAATAAGGCTACAGTATTTGAGGAAGAATAAAGTCCAATAGGGGAGAAAATAGTATCACACGTGCAGAAATTAGAGGTGAACAAGAGACAGTAAATAATCAAATGTCTCTTTCTGTGTCAGAGGAGATAGCAGGTTTAGGTTAAGTGAAAGTTTATGTAACTTCCAGAGAAGAAAGTTAATACTGAAAGTTTGATTCAAATATTTATGTTTATCCATCTCATCTTTGCCATCATCTTCATATCTAACATTTGTAAGAATTCACCATTTTCAAGTAGTTTACTCACATGATTCTCACAACTATGTTATAAAATAGAAAAGCCAAATGCTGCTGTCCCTAATTTAGAGACTCAGAAAAGATCAGTGATTTGCTGAAGATCATGTTGCAAAGAAAATACAAGAGTGCAGGCCTTTCATTCTCCCCAGGCCAATTCTCTTCTTTTCTGCCACTCATTAAGAAGGCAAAAAATGGCACCAGAACACTTAATTAAACAAAATTAAACTTTAGCCTTCAGTATTAAATAAAAAACCCAAAAAACAAAAAACATAAATAAGCTTCTCTGCATGAACTGGGGGTGAGAATCCAGGAGTCCCTCTCACTAAAGTCCTTTTAGCCTCCCTTCCTAAGGCCACACCACGCTATCCTGATGGGTGTTCACCTAGAGCCCCCCTCAGCTCTTCCAGACCTGGTCTCTTTCTAGGTAGCTCTTTACGAGTTGAGCAGCAATAATATTTAGGAATCCTTCCCTGTGTGAAGCAGAATTTCTCCCTTCATGTAAATTTTACCTGCTCTGAACCAGTTCATTTCTCTTTGTCAATCCTGATGATTCACTATTCTTAGAGACCAGCTCTGCTACTTTGTCCCAGGGATTACTACTCAAGTAAGTCTCCTCAATTCTGAGTATGTCATTTGTTAATCTAAATTAATATTTTAAATTTCCGCCTTTTAAATTCAGTACTGAATAAAAATATCATGGGCTTGAGTAGGTGTTTGAAAAATTAAAATAGCCACAGAGAACTAGGAGCTAGAAAGAAGTGGAAGAATGCAGTCAGTGTGCTGTGTCTCCACATCTGTGAGAAAATGACAGGGATCATGTGAAAACCTTGAAAAGTCAGGAGAAGTGGCTCCAGCTGGATCAAGTGGACTCTAAGCCAGCCACTGTGGGTTCTTGAGAAGATGATAAATTGGATAAATATAAAGTTGTCAGGTCATTATGACAGGGCATTGTGGGACGTTGTATGCAGGGGCAGGTTAAAGAAAAATGGCGGTTTACCCTTTTGCTCCTGACACAGGACAAGGAATACTTGGCTCAGTATGATAAGAGTGGAAATGGAGATCAGAGGATGATCTGAAAAGATGTCCTATATAACGATTTGTGATAGCTTTTTGCTCATTAGCATAAGGCAGAGTTGACAGTGAAGAATCAGGAGGTTTGGGAAAGATATGCAGCATGTCAGTTTGAGGGGAAGATGTTGAATTCGGTTTGAGAGCCGTTCTATTTGAGGTAAATAGAAATATGTCCATAGTTATTCTAGTTGAGCATGGTTATGGGTGTTCATCTAAGAGAGTGAAAGTTCAGAGAAAAGAGAAAAAGGCCAGAGAAATATCCTAGAAATGGTGATCAAAAGCAGGAAAAGTGGTATTTTTAGAAAAACTGCATTATGTTTTTCTTACAGTTTTATGAATTATGAATTAGATTTTATGGTTAGGTTCTATACTAATTTCAACAGAGTAATCACTGGGACCTTCAGATTGTCCACGCAGTGGGGAGTTAGCCAGGTCAGGTGAGTGTTGATGGAATCCAGTGTCTATATAGAAAAGAATTTACGATCATTATCACTGCCCCAAAGCTTTCTTGCCTTTAACTTTTATCCCTTAACTGGGATATATTAGACTAATTCTCTCTCTCTTTCGTTAATCATAAAATTATGACAGTTAATCAGTGTTTGAATTGATACTTAGTAATTTTCCTTCTAAATAATTGATACATGTTATTCTGATTTATAAGAAAAAAATATATTTGTTTATTCAGATGACCAGAACTTATTTCTTATGTATATTTGGTCTTCATCCACGGTTTCTGGCTCACAGCTCTGAAACCCTTGGAATTTCCTCAGTGTAGAGAGTGATAAAGGTGTCTTTGTTAATAGATGACTTTTGGAGAGCACCTAAGGCTAGGGGCTGTCAGTGAAGGCTACCTGTGATTAAAGGGTTGGAACTTCCAATCCCACCCCCCTGCCTCCCAGAAGAGGAGAAGGGCTGGAGGTTGAACCAGTTGCCAATGGCCAATGATTTAACCAATCATGCCTCCATAAAAACCCAAAGGGACGGGGTTTGGAGTGTTTCTGGGTTGGTGAACAAGTGGAGGTACAGATGGAGTGACCTGCCTGGTAAGGGCATGAAGCTCCACACCCTCCCCCATACCTTGCCCTATGCATGTCTTCTGTCCAGCTTGTCCTCAGTTATATCCTTCTATAATCAATGGCTCATCTGGTGAGTAAAATGTTTTTACTCTGCGTTCTGTGAGCCCCTCTAGCAAATTAATCAAACCTGAGGAGGGGGTTCTTGGGAACCTGTGGTTTATGGCCAGTCCATCAGAAGTAAAGGAAACAACCTGGATTTGTGACTGGCATCTGAAGTGAGAGGATGGGGACAGTCTTGTAGGACTGAACCCTTAGCCTTTGGAATCTGACGCTATCTCTGGGTAGATAGCGTCAGAATTAAGTTGAATTCTCGGACACCCAGCTGGTATCCAAGAATTGCTCGTTGATGCTGCACACGCCCTCCCCCGCCACACACACACACATCCGAAATTGGGTGCAGAATCCAAAATAATGCCAAAATATCCTTGTGGCTATGTTTCCATTCTCTTTTTCTTTAGTTTGAGCTTGAAAACAGAGACAAAAATTCCTTAATGCTGAAGAATGCCTTTAATGAAAAGAACTGCCCAAATCAATCATTGCCATGTGACACCATTTTAGAAGTCTGTTAGGTTGTTCTCACCCTGTCTCATAAAGCTATCTGGAGTTTTCACTTGGGGTGGCTTTGGGATTGTGCCATGAATCTTCACTGCGGTTTGCCGGCTGGAATAGTATGGGTGATAAGGAAGCAGCTGCATGCAAGCATTCACTGTGCGAAAGGATAGAAAATGTATGCACTGGCCCTTCCAGGGAGGCCTCACTGCTACAGCAGTTTACCCCATTACCAAATACTTGCAGCGGTGATACCCTCGCATTCAGCTGCTGACCAGCAGCGTGGCCCTCAGCTTTAATAGGGAGCATATGATCCCTCCAGCTGGCAGGTGACGCCATTTGGCAGTGTTCCCAGCAGCTCAACAAAAGGTTTTCAAATATCAAAGCAAGCAGAAAGACCTCTGCCTTTGTAAGGAAAGTAATTTGACTGTGCATGCGTTTTGCTTCCGTAAGAATTATTGCTTCTAACTTGCTGAATTCTGTGAAGGAAAGGGCACACTTAGAAATGAAATTAGCTCGGAAAATGTGTAAACTGTTCATTCAAATGGATAAATAAGTGCAAAATTAGAGGAAATCGAAGTCTGTGCTTAGAAAAGGAATGCCTTTTGAACATAGCTAAAGGTGGGAAAAGTATTTTTAAAACATCTGGACTCTCAATTTCCAATTAATTGTAGCATTTAAAATAAATGGTTTGAAGCCCATTTTTAGAGCATAATTAAGAAATATTTTGTGAATATGTATGTGTGCTATGATTTTTCACTAATTTTTGCCAGTTCCCAGTTCTGAAAAATTCAAGACACAAATAAGACAATCTTATAGATAGGATCTTGCATAGTATTCTGTGTTATGTACGCACCATAATTTATTTATTTAAACTTTCCATTATTTATAGCCGTTTATGTTTTTTTCCATACGTTTGTAACTACAAATGTGATAAATGTCCTTACAATATATAATTGTGGGAAAAAAAAAAGGAATACAATTTGAACGTAGTTAGAGGTGGTAAAAGTATTTTTTTAAAGATTCAATCTGAAAACACAAACCAATAAGAATTTAGATTGGTTAGATTAAGAAGAGTTAAGAGTTCAATTTTACTGAAGAAAGGGACTTTAGAGGTCTTTTAGGAAAATGTAATTTCATCGTATGGAAAAGCTACATGGTAGAAGAATTGCTACCTGATCAGAGTCATGCATCTCAAGAGTGGCAGTTTAGAAATGACTTGGGTCTCTTGACTATGAGTACAGCATTCATCAATTTCTATCTTGTTACAAACTGGGGACTCAGACAACTGAGCAATCCTCTTGGTCCATTCATTTTTTTCCACTGGAAAAGCAAACAGTAGATCGGTAGGAAAAATAAATATACATTTGAATATTCTTATATTAACCTCTGAATATAATTTTAAAATTAAATTGTTTGTATGTAAGCATAAGAAATGGGACTTACAGACATGACTGTCAGTTGGCTGATGGCTATCTTGTAAATGTGAAAAATGCATCTGCCTCAAAAAGCATGTCATTTTTTTCTCAAATAGTAGAGTTACGCTAATACTCTGTATATGGTTTAAGTTTCATACCCTTATATTTTCTTTACCATATTTTTAATTGAAGTATAGTTAATTTACAATGTTGTGTTAGTTTCAGATGTACAGCAAAGTGATTTGGTTTATATATATATATATATATATATATATATATATATATATATATTTTATCAGACTCTTTTCCATTATAGGTTATTACAAGATATTGAATATAGTTCCCTGTGCTATACAGTAGGACCTTGTTGTTTATCTATTTTATATATAGTAATGTGTATATGTTAATCCCAAACTCCTAGTTTCTCTCTCACGCCACTCCCCACTACCCCTTTTGGTAACCATAAGTTTATTTTCTATGTCTGTGGGTCTATTTCTGTTTTGTAAACAAGTTCATTTGTATCAACTTTTTAAAATTTTACATATAAATGATATCATATGATATTTGTCTTTCTTGTGTCTGATTTACCTCACCTAGTATGATAATCTCTACATCCATCCATGTTGCTGCAAGCGGCATTATATCACTTTTTCATGGCTGAGTAACATTCCATTGTGTATAGACACCACATCTTCTTTATCCATTCATCTGTCAGTGGACACTTAGATCGCTTCCATGTCTTGGCTATTGTAAATAGTGCTGCTGTGAACATTGTCCATAGCTTCATATTTTGCAGGCCAGGATAGGGACAACCACTTTCATTCTTGGAACAAATTATGTAATCAAATTAAATACATGACCATGGTGCCCTAACAGAGTATACAAGCCTACAAATATATTTTGCTTTATACCAACAAAATGAATATTTTAATCTACTCTGAACACGATATTACATTTGTTCTTATTACAAAACTTGGGGATGCTTGTTAATATTATGAAAAGATTTCAGATATTATCCTTTGTGTAGAAAATCCTCCTGTAACATGAATAGTGTTATTGAATTCATTTGCATCTTTACAGGAAGAAAACATGTCCTTTCATTCAATAAGAATATTATAAGTGCTTATTGTAGGCTAATTCTAAAGGAACTAAGAAAGATATATTGCTATGGATCTTGTTTATAAATGTTGTAAGTGCCAAAATGACTTATATTTCTGAAAAGTCATATGAGCTTATTACAGTCCATAGGCCTCATGAACGAGCTAGGCGTTGAGCTGGGATTGAGGGGTACCACATATTGGCTGGCCCATCAATCATGCCACTCTGGTGGAAGAGTAGTGCTTCTCAGGCTACCTACAGGGAAGGATCAGATTTTGCTTGCTGGTTTTCCCTTTCATTTTTGTTCGATTTCCTACTGATCCAGTAACACGGTCCTATATAGTCTAGCATGTAGCTCACACTGTATGCCTCTCACCATGGAATTCATCATTAGCAAAACTGGCCTGTGCCCTGTTCACAGGATTGCATCTACTGATCATGTGCTTAGGTGTTGCAAACTTCAACTTGCTGTAACAGTGCCTCAGTACTTAGTTTCAATTCCTGTGCTTAGCTCATTGTATACCCCTAACAATCAGTTGCCCTCCTCCATGGACCACATTTTGACTACTGCTGCTCTAGTGGGGTTTTCCCTATACTATAAAGGCAGAAAACTAAATCATACTTCCCAAAGTCACTTGCAGCTAGGTCTCTGGATGTGATTTAGATTCCAGCAGTGTGCTAGAGCTGGGTGTAGATTCTGAACTCAGGTCAGGAGGAAGAGAGAAAAGCACCCATTTCACAGGGAAGTTTGTGCCAGAAGTGTGGCTTCCTGCAGCCACAAAAGCAGCTGTATAGGTCAGAGAAATGGCTATGTGATTCTGAGAGCTGCAGTTGTCCTTAGAAGCCTTCTTCTTCAGCCTATCCAGTTATTTTATAAACCACCTAATATCTGGTAATAAATCACATTTTGTGTGATCTACTCAGTTTCTGTTGTCTGCAGAAAGAAAGGCTATACTGTTGAAGATTGATTAGCCAACTGTAAATAGTGGATGGCTTCTATTTTTTGAGTAGTCGAGGGAGTTAGCTCTCCACCAGTGGTCTCAAATTTCAGTGTGCTTATGGATCACCTGAGAATGTAGTTAAAATACAGATTCTGACTCAGTAGTGTAACCTGGGGGTCTGAGACTCTGCACGTCTAACAGGCTCCCAGTTAATGGCCATGGTGTTGGTCCACAGACCAAACTTTTAGTAGCAAAATTCTAGGTCAGACTAAGCCTTCAGGAATAACTTCCACCTCCAGAGCTCCTGACTACAGATGTTAGGCTTCAGCAAGATAATGAGAAACTATTCTGATCCCTTTTATTACTTTCCCTGGATTAGAAACAGTGGGCCTGTGGTGATTTCCAAGCATAACTACTATGACTTCTTTTTTCTCTTTTGCCTTATTAGAACAAAAAGAGAGAAAGGTTTTTTTTTTCATATATCGATATCTATTTATCTATCAGTAAAGAGGAGATACGAGAAAGAAGGGATTAAACAAGTCGGTTCTAAGCAAAGACTTCAAATGGGGGATTTACAGATGTCACTTTTGGGCCACCTCAATGCATATAGTCAACCTACCTATTTGTAAGGGATACACATTTTTTTTTTAACATCTTTTTTGGAGTATAATTGCTTTACAATGGTGTGTTAGTTTCTGCTTTATAACAAAATGAATCAGCTATACATACACATATATCGCCGTATCTCCTCCCTCTTGTGTCTCCCTCCTACCCTTCCTATCCCACCCCTCTGGGTGGTCACAGAACACCGAGCTGATCTCCCTGTGCTATGCGGCTGCTTCCCACTAGCTATCTATTTTACATTTGGTAGTGTATATATGTCCATACCACTAGGGACACACATTTCTTGCCAATAACTTATGACATTGTATTTTCAGTCTACTATTTCATCTGCTTTCCGTGAGAAGGAAAAATTGTCAGATGGTGCCATTTGGGGAGGGATGGTTCAGGCCACATTTCGAGACTTTTCCTGAGCTTCAACCTTACCACCTAGGTCCTGAGTGAATTCGCTTCACAGAGACACAGAAGAGAGATGGGAGATGGGATTCCACATGGCAAATAGTGTAGACAAAAGTGGGTAGATAGAAGCAGGCCACTGTTATCTGGGGACAGTAAGGAGACTGCACAGAATTGCAGGCTACTGGGGAGGAAGACTAAAAATTAATTTTGGCTGAGTGACCAGAGAGAGGGCCGTGGAAGCAGTGACAGATTATAGAGAGCTTCAGTTACCAGAAAGGAAAGTTTGGATTTGATCTTAAGGAAATGAGAGTCCTGGAGAGTTTCTATTTAAGAAGCTAAAAATGATAATGGTATTTTGGGAGGCTAATTAGGCTACCTTCAGAAAGATGGTATATTTTGTCAGGTGTTATGATTATTAAATGGACTACAGAAGTAATTTTAGGAAAAAAGATTTGAAACAGCACTTTATTTTTGTGTAGTATAACTTATCAAAAAAGAAACAAAATGTAATCTACAGTATACTAGTTTTAACCTTGCCCTAAAATAAAAAATGTTAAATATATTGGATAATCGGAGTTTAAAAGTAACTGTCAAAAGTTTGTGCTCTGTTAACTTTCAAAATAAAGTCTCTTTAAAGACAAATATTAAAGTTTGCTCTCCATTTGTTTTTTTCTTTTCTTTTTTATTTATTTTTAACATCGTTATTGGAGTATAATTGCTTTACAATGGTGTGTTAGTTTCTGCTTTATAGCAAAGTGAATCAGTTATACATATACATATGTCCCCATATCTCTTCCCTCTTGCGTCTCCCTCCCTTCCACCCTCCCTATCCCACCCCTCTAGGTGGTCACAAAGCACCGAGCTGATCTCCTTGTGATATGCGGCTGCTTCCCACTAGCTATCGATTTTACGTTTGGTAGTGTATATATGTCCATGCCACTCTCTCACTTTGTCCCAGCTTACCCTTCCCCCTCCCCGTGTCACCAACTCCATTCTCTTGTAGGTCTGCATCTTTATTCCCGTCTTGCCCCTAGGTTCTTCATGACCACTTTGTTTTTTTTTTTAGATTCCATATATATGTGTTAGCATACGGTATTTGTTTTTCTCTTCTGACTCACTTCACCCTGTATGACAGGCTCTAGATCCATCCACCTAACTACAAGTAACTCAATGTTGTTTCTTTTTATGGCTGAGTAATATTCCATTGTATGTATGTGCCACATCTTCTTTATCCATTCATCTGTTGATGGACACTTAGGTTGCTTCCATGTCCTGTCTATTGTAAATAGAGCTGCAATGAACATTATGGTACATGACTCTTTTTGAATTATGGTTTCCTCAGGGTATATGCCCAGTAGTGGGATTGCTGGGTCATATGGTAGTTCTATTTTCAGTTTTTTAAGGAACCTCCATACTGTTCTCAATAGTGGCTGTATCAATTTACATTCCCACCAGCAGTGCAAGAGGGTTCCCTTTTCTCCACACCCTCTCCAGCATTTATTGTCTGTAGATTTTTTGATGATGGCCATTCTGACCAGTGTGAGATGATATCTCATTGTAGTTTTGATTTACATTTCTCTAATGATTAATGATGTTGAGCATTCTTTCATGTGTTTGTTGGCAATCTGTATATCCTCTATATCTTCTTTGGAGAAAGGTCTATTTAGGTCTTCTGCCCATTTTTGGACTGGGTTGTTTGTTTTTCTGATGCTGAGCTACATGAGTTCCTTGTAAATTTTGAAGATTAATCCTTTGTCAGTTGCTTCATTTGCAAATATTTTCTCCCATTCTGTCTTTTCGTCTTGTTTACGGTTTCCTTTGCTGTGCAAAAACTTTTACATTCCATTAGGTCCCATTTGTTTACTTTTGTTTTTTTTTCCATTTCTCTAGGAGGTTGCTGTGATTTATGTCATAGAGAGTTCTGCCTGTGTTTTCCTCTGGGAGTTTGATAGTGTCTGGCCTTACATTTAAGTCTTTAATCCATTTTGAGTTTATTTTTGTGTATGGTATTAAGGAGTGTTCTAATTTCATTCTTTTACATGTAGCTGTCCAGTTTTCCCAGCACCACTTATTGAAGAGACTGACTTTTCTCCATTGTATGTTCTTGCCTCCTTTATCAAAGATAAGGTGACTATATGAGCATGGGTTTATCTCTGGGTTTTCCATCCTGTTCCATTGACCTATATTTCTGTTTTTGTACCAGTACTATACTGCTTTTGATTACTGTAGCTTTGTAGTATAGTCTGAAGTCAGGGAGCCTGATTCCTCCAGCTCCGTTTTTCGTTCTCAAGATTGCTTTGGCTATTCGGGGTCTTTTGTGTTTCCATACAAATTGTGAAAATTTTTGTTCTAGTTCTGTAAAAAATGCCAGTGGTGGTTTCATAGGGGTTGCATTGAATCTGTAGATTGCTTTGGGTAGTACCATGATTTTCTCAATGTTGATTCTTCCTATCCAAGAACATGGTCTATCTCTGCATCTATTTGTATCATCTTTAATTTCTTTCATCAGTGTCTTATAATTTTCTGCATAAAGGTCTTTTGTCTCCTTAGGTAGGTTTATTCCTAGATATTTTATTCTTTTTGTTGCAATGGTAAATGGGAGTGTTTTCTTGATTTCACTTTCAGACTTCTCATCATTAAAGTATAGAAATGCCAGAGATTTCTGTGCATAAATTTTGTATCCTGCTGCTTTACCAAATTCATTGATTAGCACTAGTAGTTTTCTAGTAGCATCTTTAGGATTCTCTATGTATAGTATCATGTCATCTGCAAACAGTGACAGCTTTACTTCTTCTTTTCCGATTTGGATTCCTTTTATTTCCTTTTCTTCTCTGATTGCTGTGGCTAAAACTTCCAAAACTATGTTGAATAAGAGTGGTGAGAGTGGGCAACCTTGTCTTGTTCCTGATCTTAGTGGAAATGCTTTCAGTTTTCACCATTGAGGCCGATGTTGGCTGTGGGTTTGTCATATATGGCCTCTATTATGTAGAGGAAAGTTCCCTCTATGCCTACTTTCTGCAGGGTTTTTATCCTAAATGGGTGTTGAATTTTGTTGAAAGCTCTTTCTGCATCTGTTGAGATGATCATATGGTTTTTCTCCTTCAGTTTTTTAATATGGTGTATCACGTTGATTGATTTGCGTATACTGAAGAATCACTGCATTCCTGGGGTAAACCCCACTTGATCATGGTGTATGATCCTTTTAATGTGCTGTTGGATTCTATTTGCTAGTATTTTGTTGAGGATTTTTGCATCTATGTTCATCAGTGATATTGGCCTGTAGTTTTCTTTCTTTGTGACATCTTTATCTGGTTTTCGTATCAGGGTGATGGTGGCGTCATAGAATGAGATTGGGAGTGTTCTTCCTTCTGCTATATTTTGAAAGAGTTTGAGAAGGATAGGTGTTAGCTCTTCTCTAAATGTTTGATAGAATTAGCCTGTGAAGCCATCTGGTCCTGGACTTCTGTTTGTTGGAAGAGTTTTAATCACAGTTTCAATTTCAGTGCTTGTGATTAGTCTGTTCATATTTTCTATTTCTTCCTGATTCAGTTTTGGAAGGTTGTTCATTTGTAAGAATTTGTCCATTTCTTCCAGGTTGTCCATTTTATTGGCATAGAGTTGTTCGCAGTAATCTCTCATGATCCTTTGTATTTCTGCAGTGTCAGTTGTTACTTCTCCCTTTTCATTTCTAATTCTATTGATTTGAGTTTTCTCCCTTTTTTTTTTTTTTCTTGTTGAGTCTGGCTAGTGGTTTATCAATTTTGTTTATCTTCTCAAAGAACCAGCTTTTAGTTTTATTGATCTTTGCCATCATTTCCTTCATCTCTTTTTCATTTATTTCTGATCTGATCTTTATGATTTTTTTCCTTCTTCTAACTTTGGGGTTTTTTTGTTCTTCTTTCTCTATTGCTTTAGGTGTAAGGTTAGGTTGTTTATTTGAGATGTTTCTTGTCTCTTAAGGTAGGATTGTATTGCTATGAAATTCCCTCTTAGAGCTAATTTTGCTGCATCTCATAGGTTTTGGGTCATCATGTTGTCATTGTCATTTGTTTCTAGGTATTTTTTTATTTCCTCTTTGATTTCTTCAGTGATCACTTCGTTATTAAGTAGTGTATTGTTTAGCCTCCATGTGTTTGTATTTTTTACAGATATTTTCCTGTACTTGATATCTAGTCTCATAGCATTGTGGTCGGAAAAGATACTTGATACTATTTCAGTTTTCTTAAATTTACCAAGGTTTGATTTGTGACCCAAGATATGATCTATCCTGGAGAATGTTCCATGAGCACTTGAGAAGAAAGTGTATTCTGTTGTTTTGGGATGGAATGTCCTATAAATATCAATTAATTCTGTCTTGTTTAATGTATCATATAAAGCTTGTGTTTCCTTAATTTTTTTCATTTTGGATGATCTGTCCATTGGTGAAAGTTGGGTGTGAAAGTCCCCTGCTATGATTGTGTTACTGTCGATTTCCCCTTTTTGGGCTGTTAGTATTTGCTTTATGTATTGAGGTGCTCCTATGTTGGGTGCATAAATATTTACAACTGTTGTATCTTCTTCTTGGATTGATCCCTTGATCATTATGTAGTGTCCTTTTGTGTCTCTTGTAACAGTCTTTATTTTAAAGTCTATTTTCTCTGATATGAGAATTGCTACTCCAGCTTTCTTTTGATTTCCATTTGCATGGAATATCTTTTTCCATTCCCTCACTTTCAGTTTGTATGTGTCCCTAGGTCTGAAGTGGGTCTCTTGTAGACAGCATATACATGGGTCTTGTTTTTGTATCCATTCAGCCAGTCTATGTCTTTGGTTGGAGCATTTAATCCATTTACATTTAAGGTAATTATCACTATATATGTTCCTATTACCATTTTCTTAATTGTTTTGGGTTTGTTATTGTAGGTCTTTTCCTTCTCTTGTGTTTCCTGCCTAGTGAAGTTCCTTTAGCGTTTGTTATAAAGCTGGTTTCGTGGTGCTGAATTCTTCTAGCTTTTGCTTGTCTGTAAAGGTTTTAAATGCTCCATCAAATCTGAATGAGATCCTTGCTGGGTAGAGTAATCTTGGTTGTAGGTTCTTCTCCTTCATCACTTTAAATATGTCCTGCCACTCCCTTCTGACTTGCAGTTTCTGCTAAAAGATCAGCTGTTAACCTTATGGGGATTCCCTTGTGTGTTGTTTTGTTGTTTTTCCCTTGCTGCTTTTAATATGTTTTCTTTGTATTTAATTTTTAATAGTTTGATTAATATGTGTGTTGGCATGTTTCTCCTTGGATTTATCCTGTATGGGACTCTCTGTGCTTCTGGGAATTGATTAACTATTTCCTTTCCCATATTAGGGATGTTTTCAACTATAATCTCTTCAAATATTTTCTCAGTCCCTTTCTTTTTCTCTTCTTCTTCTGGGACCCCTATAATTCGAATGTTGGTGCCTTGGTCTCTGAGACTGTCCTCAATTCTTTTCATTCTTTTTTGTTTATTCTGCTCTGTGGTGGTTATTTCCACTATTTTATCTTCCAGGTCGCTCATCCGTTCTTCTGCCTCAGTTATTCTGCTTCTGATCCCTTCTAGAGAATTTTTAATTTCATTTATTGTATTGTTCATCATTGTTTGTTTTCTCTTTACTTCTTCTAGGTCCTTATTAAACATTTCTTGAATTTTCTGCATGCTATTTGCAAGATTCTGGATCATCTTTACTATCATTCTGAATTCTTTTTCAGGTAGACTGCCTATTTCCTCTTCATTTGTTAGGTCTGGTGAGTTTTTACCTTGCTCCTTCATCTGCTGTGTGTTTTTCTGTCTTCTCATTTTCCTTATCTGACTGTTTTTGGGGTCTCCTTTTTGCAGGCTGCAGGTTCATAGTTCCTGTTGTTTTTGGTGTCTGTCCCCAGTGGCTAAGTTTGGTTCAGTGGGTTGTGTAGGCTTCCTGGTGGAGGGGACTAGTGCCTGTGTTCTGGTGAATGAGGCTGGATCTTGTTTTTCTGGTGGGCAGGTCCATGTCTGGTGGTGTGTTTTGGAGTGTCTGTGGCCTTATTATGATTTTAGGCAGCCTCTCTGCTAATGGGTGTGGTTGTGTTGCTGTCTTGCTAGTTGTTTGGCATAGGGTTTCCAGCACTGTAGCTTGCAGGTTCTTGAGTGGAGCTGGGTCTTGGCGTTGAGATGGAGCTCTCTGGGAGATTTTTGCTGTTTCATATTACGTGGAGCTGGGAGCTGTCTAGTGGACCAATGTTCTGAACTGTGCTCTCCCACCTCAGAGGCACAGCCGTGACACCTGGCTGGAGCATCAAGAGCCTGTCATCCACATGGCTCAGAATAAAAGGGAGAAAAAAAGAAAGAATGAAAGAAAAAGATAAAATAAAATAAAATAGTTATTAAAATAAAAAATAATTATCAAAAAAATTTTTTAAGTAACAAAAGAATGAAAGAAAGAAGAGAGCAGCCAAACCAAAAAACAAATCCACCAATGATAACAAGCTCTAAAAAGTATACTAAAAAAAGAAGAAAAGAAAAAAAAACAGAACACTAGGACAAATGGTAAAAGCAAAGCTATACAGACAAAATCACACACAGAAGCATACACATACACACTCACAAAAAGAGAAGAAGGGAAAAATATATATGTATCGTTGCTCCCAAAGTCCACCTCCTCAATTTGGGATGATTCATTGTCTATTCAGGTATTCCACAGATGCAGGTACATCAAGTTAATTGTGGAGATTTAATCTGCTGCTTCTGAGGCTGCTGGGAGAGATTTCCCTTTCTCTTCTTTGTTTGCACAGCTACTGGGGTTCAGCTTTGGATTTGGCCCCGCCTCTGCGTGTAGGTTGCCTGAGGGTGTCTGTTGTTCGCTCAGACAGGACAGGGTTAAAGGAGCAGCTGACTGGGGGGGCTCTGGCTCACTCAGGCCTGGGGGAGGGAGGGGTACGGATGTGGGGCGAGCCTGTGGCAGCAGAGGCCGGCATGACATTGCACCAACCTGAGGCATGCTGTGCGTTCTCCCGGGGAAGTTGTCCCTGGATCCTGGGACCCTGGCAGTGGCGGGCTGCACAGGCTCCCCAGAAGGGGGTTGTGGATAGTGACCTGTGCTCGCACACAGGCTTCTTGGTGGCTGCAGCAGCAGCCTTAGCGTCTCATGTCCGTCTCTGGGGGCCGCTAACCCCTTCAGGCTGTGTTCACGCAGCCAACCCCAGTCCTCTACCTGGGATCCGACCTCCGAAGCCCAAGCCTTGACTCCCAGCCCCACCCGCCCCGGCGGGTGAGCAGACCAGCCTCTCGGGCTGGTGTGTGCCGGTGGGCACTGATCCTCTGTGCGGGAATCTCTCCGCTTTGCCCTCCGCACCCCTGTTGCTGCGCTCTCCTCCGCGGCTCCGAAGCTCCCCCTGCTCCGCCACCCGCAGTCTCCTCCTGCGAAGGGGCTTCCTAGTGTGTGGAAACCTTTCCTCCTTCACAGCTCCCTCCCACTGGTGCAGGTCCCGTCCCTATTCTTTTGTCTCTGTTTTTTCTTTTGCCCTACCCAGGTACGTGGGGAGTTTCTTGCCTTTTGGGAGGTCTGAGGTCTTCTGCCAGCGTTCAGTAGGTGTTCTGTAGGAGTTGTTCCACACGTAGATGTATTTCTGATGTATTTGTTGGGGAGGAAGGTGATTCTCCGTGTCTTACTCTTCTGCCCATTTGAAGCTCCTGCTCTCCACTTTTTCATTTTTTTTTTAGTCTGATTCCTCTGTGTCTGATACAAGGTGATTAAGTAATATCTGCTTTTGTCTCAAAGCCAGACTTTTGTTCTGTCAGTCTTAGCCATCTGGGCTATCCTGAATGTACCACATAAATGAAAAGGAAACTGTCACAGTGACCATCACATCTTCTACCAGGCTGCCCTTGCAGAAGCACAGCCTATGCCTTTGACCTCCAGAGGGGCATATTCTCAGGAAAACCATAATGAACCAAAATGGATAGTTCCCCTAAGCTCTCTAGTGTCACCTTTTTGCATGGCCAGAATAAAGGAGAAAATGGTTGAGGGTGGCAGCTGAATAATTTAGTAAGCATGGGTGATTTGGTGATCCTATTTAGTCCAACTAACAATTACAAAATGAAATTAATATGCATCACAGTGTTCATGGACCTACCAAAGTCCACTGTAAGGCCATGTGTGAGTTATTCAGGCCTAAAATGAGCCCCAGTGTGTGAGCCCTCAGCTACTCCTGTGGCCTTGGCTTTGAACTCTGTTCTGCTCATGACTTTTAAAAGTATACAAGCCATCCAGAACTTCAACTAAACCCTGATCCTTAATTCTGGATCTGTCTACTAGACATTTCTGCATGTTTGGATATGTACTGGATGTGTCCATAATCTAATCAAGATAATAATGTTGAACTCAATTATCAACTTGCCAGGAACTTGCTTTTATTCCATGTTCTCCAATTTCAAAGAATTGCAGTGATGCTCACCAGATTGCCAAAGCTAGAAACTTCCAAGTTATTTAATGACTCCTTCGTCTCTTTTAACCCTTCAACTATCCATCAGGTTGTATAGTTTCTAACTCCCCTTTTTATAGTTTGTAACCCCTTTTAATTTCTACTGCCATTGCCTTTGTTCATACTTTGATAAGCCTCATAAGCAGAAAGATCTAGTTAGAATCCTAGTCCTGCTACTTTATCTAGACTTAAGTGAGACATTTAGATTCCATTTCCTTATCTTAAAAAAAAAAAAAGATGGATCTCCATCTTACAGAATAGTTTTAAGGATTACATGAGATACTCTAAGTAAAACTTAATACAGTACATGGTTCACACTAGACATTCAATGATGATTAATCTCATCTTCATAATCATACCTCACTCAGTTTGAGCAGTGTCTGGCACATAGTAAGCACTCAATATATATTTACTATAAATATTAATGTCATAATCATCATCGTCATCATCATAGTTAGCTTGCTTCTGATCTTATACCCTGTTATTCTGTCCTGCACCCTACTATTGGAATTTATATAAAATACAAATATCATGTCCTTCATGCTCCACAGCTTTGAATGGTTCTCTCACTCAGAGGAGGTGCTTTTCTGGATCTACATAACTGCCCTTGATCTGACCTAGGCTTCAGTTCCACTCTTATTTCCGCTGCTCAACAAAAACTCCTTACACTGGGGCCAAGGAAAAATCTATATTTCCCCCACCCACCAACAAACAAAGAAAAGACTTTTATTCCATATTTCCATTGATTACCGTCACTCAATATGAAAACTTCGTAGTAATGTACTACTTCGTATAGCCTTCTGTGCCTCCCCAAGCAGAATTATATGCTCCCAATTTAATTACTATAATCTTGTCTTTGTACTTCTAAAGCCTAATATGTAGAGTTACTTGATTCACATTTGCTGAAATAATGATATTGGAAAATTAAAGGAAAAACAAACTATAGATAGACAGATAAGTAGGTAGCTATGTTATATACATCACATATATTAAAAACTGTATAATCATATAACTTAATACTGTTCTCATGTTTATGCTGCTGATTTCTCATATGTAGGACCTGTATTAAAAACATGTATCAGGAAAATGTATTTGTTTTGACTTTTCCATAATTACTAAGTCCTCCTTAGAGCAAGTAGCACATTTGCAAAGTGCTAGGGTGGTACGAATCCTGGGGCTGTGAAATAGTGAAACTATTGGATTCACAATGTGCCAGTAACCTTGGCACTGGCCTCAGCTACAGCAGTTGCTCTAACAAACAGATTTATAGTCAGTTTAAACTGTGAGAAGCAGTAGGGCAAAGTGATTAAGAAAATGGGCTCTGATTTTAGAAAATCCAAGTTCAAATTTTAGTTCCCTACTTACACATTCCTATATGATCTTAAACACATTCCCTAACCTTTCAGAGACTCCTTCCCTGTAAAATGGAAATGATAATGGTACCCACATAAAAGAATTATTGGAAGCATTAAATGAGGTAATATGAATTAAGTTTTAAACTTAGGCTGTGCAGACTTTCAGCTACATAAGACACACAAGACTGCTGTCTGGCATCAGTCTACTTAGAAAGATAAAGAACTTGTCATCATTGTAGCAACAGACATTCCTCATCTGGTGGTAATTCTTCTAGAAATCAATGCAGCACAATTCAGATGGAAGAAGATAAATCTACATCTGGCAAGTCCAAGAGTTGCCTTGGCTTAAAAGTCTCAGGCCCCACAGGCGCCGATATCTCTTGATTTGATCCCGTAGTCATAGACTGCAAAGTCCACACAAAAAACAAGCCCTATTCCAAGAGCTGACACATTCAGCCAAGCCCAAAGTTGTGGCTGCCTACCAGGTAGTTTTAGTTTCTCCAGAGCAAATGGAATTTATCAAAATTGATCATTGTATCATAAATAATATTATCTGGTAACATAGCTGATATTTCAGCTTTCATCAGGTTACCAGGTAACTGTAACTGGAGGTATTTAACTGATGGTCAAATTCTCCACAAAAGATTAAAAGGGATTGTTAATTCTCTGCCTCTACATAGAATATGGACTTGGTAAGTAATACACAGAGGATAACATATGCATATATGTATATGAATACAATCTCATGAAGGATTAGAAATGTATCTAAGAGGAAATTAACATGGAGAGTTTTGTAAAAAAGGAGTTATAGAGGTCATCATTTGGTCATTATTTTGCCTGATTTTCCTGGATAAACTCACAAGTGTTAGAGTGAAAACTTGTTCATCACAGAGAAAGTTTTGTTCTAAGGTTAGTGTTGTACCTAATACATCATTAACACTCAATATATGACATTTGAGTAAAACTGGGATTCTGGTCCTCTCTGTTGTTATAAGAAGAACAGAGCTGACTTACAGGGCTCTTTTACTGCCACTCTCAGATGATTCTCCTGCCCAGACCTCTCAGCTCAGACAAATTGACTTTGACATATTGAGCTCTAATTGTCTCCTAGGAATGCAATTTTCATACACATGCCAGTAGAATTAAAAAGATTGTATGTGAGTTGTTATATTAAAATGGACCTGCCTCTCTGTATGGTTGGTTATCATAGTTAAATATAGCACCTGAATGATGAGACAGAATTATCAGTGAACTCTCCCACTGGAACAGATGCCCTATCGTGGCAGCATGCCTCCTGTGTCTTGTAAACGTGAGCTACTAGTTACTGAGAATGGGCAGGAGTTCAACTAAGAATCAACGCAAGGCCATCCAATTCCAGGAAAACCCCTCAAAGTGCATATGCCCGTAGTTGATGACATTTGTAACATCATCTTCGTATGTAGACATTACAATTTAGAATTCAACATCCCTCTAATTCAAGGAGGATTAGATAGATACGGATTTGAACATAAATACTTTACTGATGAATTAAAGATCTATTTAGAGGATATCTCTACAGTAATATAGCTTAAATAGATTTATATTTATGCTTACAATGTATTTAATTAATATACTCATATGTATACCTTACATTAAAGTATGAACTGGAAAAGTTGATGTATTTGAATAAACATACATTGTAATTGACAGCTAATGTTTCAAACAGTATTAAAAATAATATTAAGCATAAATTAAATGACTTTTTCTGTTCAATATTGTATTAGTTATCCAGGCATGTTTATTTAAATCACTAAATGGAAATTATCATATGTTAACAGTTCTTGGTTCCTCATTTTCTAAATAAAGACAAATCTGGAATGAGTAAAATGAACAATATGGTAAACTTAGTTTCAGCTAATTTTGCATAACCCGTTTATTTTCTATTTCCTATGAGCGGTTTAACAACTCTTACAAAATAGGAAGAAATGCAAATGTTAGCTTTGAGTCTAACAGCTTTTACACATCGTAAATGTTGATATCTTTTTAATGAAATTGGAATTGTACCTCCAAGTAGAAATAAAAATGTCCAAGCTGATTTCACTCTGGCGTGTAGAAGACAAAGTTCATGCCTGCCTGTGAGTCTGTGATGAGAATATTGATGCTCTTTTGCAGCTTTTGCCAACAAGAGAAGCTGCCGCTGACCTTCCAGGCCTGTGTGATCACCAAAGAGTGCCAGGTGTCAGAGTGGTCTGAGTGGAGCCCCTGCTCAAAAACATGCCATGATATGGCATCCCCTAAAGGCACCCGTGTGAGGACGCGGCTCATCAGGCAGTTTCCTATTGGCAGTGAGAAGGAGTGTCCAGAACTTGAGGAAAAAGAACCCTGTGTGTCTCAAGGAGATGGAGTTGCCCCCTGTGCCATGTGAGTAAATAAAGGACGGTGGCATCTGCTGCCCTTTCTGCCCAAACTGCATGTTCCTTTAGCGGTTTGATTTCAACTGGATAGTATGTTGAGAAATAGAGATTTTTACAAATTCGAAGTAGAAAAATATCTCTCTACAAACACTATCCTGTAAAAATTACTGGTTTTACAGGGTAAAAGTGTCTTTAACAAGCTGTATTTCCCAGTCTCCATGAAAGTTAGATTTTTAACGGCAATTCCCTGTTTGTGTATTTTCTATAATGGGGATTGGCAGGCTTTTTCCATAAAGGAGAAGGTAGTGAATATGTTAGCCTTTACAAGCCACATGTGTCTCTGTCACGCTTCAGCTCTGCCATTGGAGCTATAGGTAATATGTAAACAAATGAGTGTGGATATGTTCCAATAAAATTTACTTATAAGAACAGGGGACAGGTTGGATTTGGCTGTAGTTTGTCAACTAGTCTATAAGGTAAAATAAAGTTTCAAAATACAGGTTCCTATTGCTTATTGAGCAGGTCCCATTAAAATTCAGTACTGTATATAACAATTCCTATTGAATGGAGTAAAATGCTACATCAAAATAATGAGACTTTAAGCTCCTTCAGGACAAAGACTGCTTATGAACCTTGGGGGTGGGGCTTGTTTGTTTTTTAATTGCTTGCATGTCATAGAACCAGGCATACAGTAAGTGCCCAGTCAATGTGCATTGAATTCAGATGAAATAAGACTAATTTTGAAATATTTGGCAGTGTAACTATATTCTTTTTATCCTTAAAAAATATCATCTCCAAGACATTACTGTGAATTATCTTGGTGATAAATATATTTCAGCTTAGTCTGAATATAGAATATTTATGAAACAACTTACAGAATCTTAGTTTCTCAGTAGATATGCACAAGCTTCCTTGAAAGGTTCCCTGGAATATTTCAAATACTTAGAGAACATGCATACAGCTTGAACTGCATGACACAGTGAGGAGGAAAATAGCTACTATTATTGTTCCTCCTCCCATTTCTAACAGTAATAATAATAATAACAAAGAATAGTAATGATTCAGACAAGATCTTCAATTATGCAGCACTTTGGAATCATCCCTTCTCTGATATAACAAGTGACGGAATGCTCTAGAGAGTTTTCTTCCTAACTACTCTGCCTGTCCTGCTGACTTGTGTGTTCCCCTCTACATAACAGTTTCAAGGAAGTTGCCAGGTTCTCTAATCAGAGTGTTTTGTCTCCTACAAGTGTCTTCCATTTTTGTCTCAAGCTAGGTGTTTTATTCTTTATCCTCTCAAATATTCAAACGCCATTAGCTATTAATTAAAATCTCTATTCTGAATCTTTCTTCTAACCCTTTATGGATGATAGCACTTTTTTAGAACGTGAGATCAATTGACGTTACTAAAAATTTGTTCCTCTCACAGGACTCCTTAGGATGACCTAAATTGGGACTACATTCTATAAAAAAAAAACAACATTTTCATTTTAGCTCCCCTAATGAATGACTTGTTTGGTTTTACTTTCCTTCACTGTCTCTCCTCCTAAGGCATCAAGTATCCATGTTTTTAGAATTGACCTGAATGCTGCACTTCCTTTATAAATGTATGTCAAGAGTGTCGTTCCTTGATGCCCCAGTCCTGCACCTCTATTAAGCCATGAATCCCCACTTATAAAAACTGAAAAACGAGCATGAAGTTCAGCTTTACTGTCATGAAACTTTACCACTGACAAAGCAAAGCCTCTAGATGAGACATCCTAGAGCCCACTTAACCTTTCTGTCTAACTGAGGTGAACATTAGCACACCCATTTGTACCTATGTTGGCTGTTAATCTGATTACTAAGGAGGCATCTTGGTTAAAGTGAAACAAAGTGCTACATGAGCCATTTTCTTTGTGCTTTTAGAATATCCATTTTCCTCGAGGTGGAGAAATGCCATCACTTTCTATCTTCAGTGGCATCGGGAAATGGTTCCCTGTCTATCTCCTTAAAGCATGTGTTGGGCTGACAATCCCCTGACATTTTTTTCACATCATAATCTTTATTGGAGCTTTAGTTTAGAATCACAGATCATCTTTCCTGTGTTCCACTGATTAGAAACGTCAGCTCTTTTCATCATTCATCAGCACTCATCAGGGATGCTCAGTGCTACAGGAAAAAAAAAAACAAAAACTCTTATTCTCAACAATAAAGAGAAAACTCTGAATTATGTTACATTTTTATTACTAACACACAATTATAATTTTGATCCAGTACGAAGCTGCAATTTTCATGCATTCTGTTAGAGACAAAACAAATGTTTGGGTTCATCATCATTTAGAATGTGTTCCATTCTCAGATTCAACCTTCCTTTGCTTATAAGCATCAAGAAAGGGCAAGCCTGAGTTCAGCTTAATTGAACATAAAATTTCATGTTTTCAGCATTATGCTCTCTTTTCATAAAATATTTATAAGTAACTTCCAGTAGTTGCAATTAAAACTGGATCATCTTAAATTTAACCCCTCTTTAAATGGAGCGGGATGAGGATGTAGAGGAAGGGATTGAAAGTGAACCTGCACCTTAGAAGTAGTCTAAGATTAATTCAAGAGGCAAGTATTTTTCAGATCAATCTTTTTTTTAATAAATTTTTATTTATTTTATTTATTTTATTTTTGTCTGTGTTGGGTCTTCATTTCTGTGTGAGGGCTTTCTCTAGTTGCGGCAAGCAGGGGCCACTCTTCATCGTGGTGCACGGCCTCTCACTGTCGCGGCCCCTCTTGTTGCGGAGCACAAGCTACAGACACGCAGGCTCAGTAGTTGTGGCTCACGGGCCTAGTTGCTCCGCGGCATGTGGGATGTTCCCAGACTAGGGCTCAAACCCGTGTACCCTGCATTGGCAGGCAGACTCTCAACCACTGTGCCACCAGGAAAGCCCCAGATTAATCTTTTTGAGGAACAAAAAATAGGAGTGGAGAAAAGTTTTATTCAGTAAACAGGTTGCCACTGCCATCATTTTCTTTATCTAGGTATGGCTGGAGGACTACAGAGTGGACTGAGTGCCGTGTGGATCCTCTGCTCAGTCAGCAGGACAAGAGGCGGGGCAACCAGACGGCCCTCTGCGGAGGAGGGGTCCAGACCCGAGAGGTGTACTGCGTGCAGGCCAACGAGGACCTCCTCTCACACTTAAACTCCCACAAGGACAAAGAAGGTAAGCTGTTTTCTTCTCAAGTCCTCAACTGTGGAGACCAAGGGTGGGATCATCCTGCAGGGGTGTATATGTAGCCGTTTGGGGCAGGAAGAGTCATATTTCTGTTCACATTATGGCTGATATTGACTATGGTGAACAGTAGTCTAAATTATGGTTGTAAAAATAATTAATACAGTTCCATCTTTGGTCCGTTCTGATTCACTGACAAACCTCTCTTTAGTAGGAGTAATTAATTATAAAAATAGAATAAAGATGTATCTCGTAAGGATACATATAGAATGCAAGTATGTGTTCCAAAGTCCAAATTTTCTTTTCTTCACATAAGAAGAAGTAAAACGTGCTTGTAAAAAGAACACCTTATTTTGCTGTTTATAATGGGGTTGAAAAAATAAGTTAATTATGGTATTGAGTGAAAATTTCAATTTGAATTTAAAAGGAATAAATACAGAATAAAACTACAGGAAAAAAAAACAAAAACAAAACAGCAAAACAAACAAAAAAACTACAGGAAAAAGTCTTTAACCCAAAGGCATGACTTCTTTTTTTTTAATTTTTTAATTTAATTTTATTATTTTATACAGCAGGTTCTTATCAGTCATCAATTTTATACACATCATTGTATACATGTCAATCCCAATCGCCCAGTTCAGCACACCACTACCACCACCCCGCTGCGGCTTTCCCCGCTTGGTGTCCATACGTTTGTTCTCTACATCTGTGTCTCAACTTCTGCCCTGTCTCAGCTCTAAAATTTTACTCATTATTGGATCAAGTTTATATTCAATTAGTAGCCCGTTAGTCCACACAAATATGAGACTTTTCAAGCAATGCTGTAAGCAGACCCTCTTACATTTCACTACCTGAGGGATTGCAGGACTTCTATCACTAATACATTCAACATATATTGATCAGTTGCCAGGAGAGCTCCAAAACTTTTGTGTGGTGGTGGGGATGAAAATATCAATACAAACTTCATGTCAGGAAAATGCTCATGGTCATCTTGAGGGCACACAAACAGCCCAATGGTTATAATGCAGTATGATATGCATTATAATTGAGTTTTAGAATAACCATAGGGAGATCGTAGAAAGAGGAACCTTCACAAAGGAGGTGGAACTTGAGCTGAGTTATGACACATACACTTCATACATGTTTTATGAAATGGGCATTTCATAAAACAAAAGAAGAGGTGGCTCCTTTGCCTCCCCCAAAAAAGAAGTGGCACTGGTGACCAGTAATTCTTGGGAAATAAGGACTAAAGTTTTACATTTGCAACTTGAAAATTTTAATTGTTTTGTATCCACTGGCTTTACACAGCACGTTAGCTCATTTAGGAATCTAGCCTAGGGATACATTTTACTACTAACGTATCTTGAGGTTTTAAGGAAATACCATAAAACATGTAATGTTAGTACATTAATATTGTCTTGGCCACTTTAATGGCTACATTTTTAACACTCTTAGGTGGATTTATTATAGCAGTCCTTTCAGAGTAGTATAATTTCACTGCTAGAGGTAGATTAGATTTTAGTTTCTGACCATCAGTTATATCCTGTAGGTTATTGCTTTCAAAAAGATCCTTCAGAATTCTGAATTGCAACAGGACATTTAAAAAAATCATTTTGTCATAGAATTCCCCTTCTACTGCTGTCAAAGCACTGCAGAGCAACAAAAGTAAGTCACAGAAAAAAGGGAAAACACAAAGAATATTATTATTAAGATGTATCTGTTGGACTAAAGCAAATGCCAAAGCAGAGATTAATAGACATGGAAGTAGTCAATTCACCTAAAATTAATATTTAATCATGTAGGTATGTAACATGAATAACTTAGGAATTTGTGTCCTTTCATGTCCAATACCAAGAATATTAATAAACCTCTTATTGCAAAAATAGCTGATTCTTGCTAAAAGTTGCAGCTTTTTTTCCTCAGAACTTAGACTGAGTTCCCCCTAGAAGTACTTAACATTGCCCAATAGGAAACTTGTTTAATATACCAGCATCCCAAGGGTGACATGTAAAGACTGTAAATATGTGTGAATGGAGAATACTTAGACTGTGGGCTGTGAAGATTGTTCACAGTCTGTCTTCTTAAACAAATAAGAAAGAATGAAAGCTTACTTTATAAAAACAGGGAAACCTCTCAAAATAACTTCCTCATTCAATCCTAGTTAGAAGGTACTGATCTCAGGAAATCCTGACTGTGTAACCATGAACAACCCACTCTAAGAGCAATTCATATTGCACTTAATTTGAAGAACAAGGACTACACTTTTGTTTTTGTAGATTCATACTTCGTGTCCTATAAATGTCGTTTTCACACATAACCAAACTATTAAAAATACCTTAGGGCTTCCCTGGTGGCACAGTGGTTGAGAGTCCGCCTGCCAATGCAGGGGACATGGGTTCGTGCCCTGATCCGGGAGGATCCCACATGCCACGGAGCGGCTGGGCCCGTGAGCCATGGCCACTGAGCCTGCGCGTCCGGAGCCCGTGCTCCGCAGTGGGAGAGGCCACAACAGTGAGAGGCCCGCGTACTGCAAAAAAACAAAAAAACCCTTAATTCAAAATAAAATACTTTAGCTCAAAAATAAAATTTCTTGATGCAAAAAATACTGTAAACAAGTGATATGAAATTCACATAAACTTCCTTTATTATCTTCGTACATCATATTACACAGAAGAATGATAATGACCACCTTAGCACAAAGGCAGGGTCATATTAAATCACTTTATTCACTGGCGTATTTACTACTGTTAATTGACTCACCCCACACGAGGCCCTAAAAATTCTTTTCCTTGGAGCTAATATATTTAATTTGCGGAAAATTGAAATATTTATTATTAAAGTTCTCACAAAGTGTAAAGTATGTTATTCAAAACTTGAAATGAGTTGAATTATCAATACTTACTAAGTTGGTGATGGCATCTGTAGACAATAGGAAAAATATATCTGCTTGATATTGGAGAGTATCCACATTTTATTCTTGGAATTCTCCCAATTCTAACACAATATTCAGGTGATCAAAATTTCCATAATCACTTCTTTAGAAGAAAGGCTTGACAAGTTCTGTACTGAGGAGACTTAGTCGTAAAATCTTTGACAGTTTCTGTCATCTGGCTCTTCAGAATTCCAGTAGGCTTGAAGAATATCCAACTTACGCTGGCATGAACTCTATCCTTCTCAGGATATGACAGGACAAGGCCTTGCCCATGGGGAGGTTATCAGTGTAAGTCCTAGAAAGCTGATGAAAATGTTGCTGATCATTAGATGCATGAACGCGAATTGACTTTTTTAAGAGTTCAAAGTGAATTGAAAGTAGATTTTAGCTATAGTAATTCAAGAAATTCTTCCATTTGATACAGATTGAACATGTTCTTAAATGAGGGGCACCAAAGGTATTGGTTATAAAGCACCATAAAACTTACTGCAGTTTATATTATAGGAGATTTTAGAACATTCCTTTATAGAAAATGTAGCAAATAATCCACACCGAAATCTGGAGAAGGTCTGTGGGATCTGAGGTTATTAAGAAAGACAGCCTGGATAATGAGCCTGTATGATGACACAGAATGAGATAAACCGGCAGAAAGGTTTGGAGAATCAGTAGAAAGATGGATTGAGGGAAGGATGATTGTACTGTGAATGGGTAGACAGAAGGATGAATAAAGAGCTCATATTTTCCCATCTGCAAAGAAATAAGAATAAAATAGTCACCATCCCTAAATGCAATGCAAATTCTTTGTAATTGTAGTCTTTTATCTACAGTTTCCACAGACTAGCCCACTTCAGTCAACACTATTTTGAAAAAAAAAAAGGCTATGCTTATGGTGCTATTTCCCTGTTATTTCAGAAAGTAAATATCAGAGAGTACATCGAAGTCTAGTGCTGCATCTTTCCTATCCATCACTTTTGAAATAACAGGTGCGTGAGACTATTTTGCATAACATTTCAATCAGAAATGTGTATCAGGGTTCTCTATACATTCCCTGATATAATTCTTAAACCCTCTAGGAAAGATAGTAATTTACTTTTACTTTCTATTTGGCTAGAAATAGATAGAAGCTGTCCCATGAAATAGAAATGATTTTGTGTTTCTTGTCTTTCTAGAACATGATTATATAGATATAAATTATAGAAAAACATAAAAAGATTTTTAAATTTACTGACTGTAAAATGTCACTAGGGGACTTCCCTGGTGGTGCAGTGGTTAAGAATCTGCCTGCCAATGCAGGGGACTCAGGTTCGAGCTGTGGTCAGGGAAGATCCCACAGGCTGTGGAGCAACTAAGCCCGCGTGCTACAACTACTGAAGCCCATGCACTCCAGAGCCCGTGCTCCACAACAAAGAGAAGCCACTGCAATGAGAAGCCTGCACACTGCAACAAAGAGTAGCCCCCGCTCACCACAACTAGAGAAAGCCCGCACGCAGCA
The DNA here is from genome assembly GCF_008692025.1 of Phocoena sinus. Taxonomy (NCBI): domain Eukaryota; kingdom Metazoa; phylum Chordata; class Mammalia; order Artiodactyla; family Phocoenidae; genus Phocoena; species Phocoena sinus. The sequence continues at coordinate 65,360,117 of NC_045771.1, read as the reverse complement.
ACGAAGACCCAGTGCAGCCAAAAAAATAAATTAATTAACTTTTAAAAATGTCACTAGGATAATACCATAATTACATAAGCATATATAAAGTGTGGTTATGAACACTTTTGTTGTGGTAAATTAATGAAGATATAACCACTTTTCATAATTTATCATTATATTTTTAAACACACCACTTTGTTCTCTCTTAATCTTCCTATGGTAAATGAAGAAGGAACTAAATCACATAATGGCTACATTTGGGAAACATAGCCTACACTGGTGCAGTGGGTTGTAAAAAGCACTGTGATATAATTATAGAATAACTAAAACATTCCTATGTTTTAAATCCTAAATCCCTGAAGGAATCAAACCTTCCTCGGAAATCGGTCCTCTGGATATTTTGTGGAAGAGAAGGGCTGTTTCCCTAGGAAATTTCTCTGGGATCAGTGGATTACAAAATGGAAGGTGAGATTCCAGGAGGTTTCAGCCATTGGGATAGAAGCTAATAAAAACTTACATTTTGAGAATTAGATTAAGCTGGTCATTGGTCTACGCCAGAGGTAAATTAACAATTTTTAGTAGAGGAAGAGCTTACTAATGACATGTCAGGAAATATTCAACCAAAAAGGCAATCAAAGAAAAATATAATGAGGCAGCTCTGAAGTTGTGTAAACATGATAACAATGCTTACAGTACCTTTGACTTAGTCAGTGTTTAATAAACATTTGTTGTTTGACGTGTTTACTCTCCCCTTTGTAAAATAGTACAATTTCCTTTTAAATTTGTCTGAAAATTGTCTCTTCAGCATTTCAGGTACACTTAAACATTCTCTATTTCAGCTAGGGGCTATATCCACACACACCATTCTTCACCCCTGAATAGTTAACTATTCACACCTCTGACTTGGAATAGAGGACACATGATCTAGTTGTTAGATCAGATGATGAGAGTCAAAATGTATACACTTTGTGTCAGGTTGGCCACTCATTTAAGAGAATAGTTTTACGTGTCTATTTTCCTCTTTTCTAATTATATAGATAGCTTAAAAATCTTTTGAATTTTCATCTTAAGACTACTTTCAAGAGAACCTCAGACAGATAATCAGGAAATCTGGTTTTCATTTCTGCTTGGCCTTATATCTTGATACACATTACTTAACTTTATTTACCTAAAAATGGCTATTTAATTGCACTTATGTTACATTTCCAGCAATGTGGCAGACTAGAATAGCTGAAAATCATCCTTTAAAAAATACCTAGACATTCAGGATACAATATTGTTTTAAATACTTTTAAGAGAAGAACTGAGGTCTTGATTAACTAAACAGTTTCCCAAAGCAAACCATGAAGGCTGAGATGATGCTTTCTGTGGTTGCCCTTGGGTAGGGATGGTACAGAACAAGGGTTTACATTATGGGGACTTGAGGGCATGACATAAACTTGTACTCAGAGAAAGAGAGTACAAGCAGAAATACTGCATTACTTCATCAGCCTCAAAGGGTTATAGCATCAATGATTGAGTGAGCAGAGAAATTCAACTTACTTATAGAGGGAGATAACAAGGAAGCAGATCAGCTTCAGCCTTAAATCAGGGCAAAAACAAACCTCTCCTAAAAATTCCAGCTATGGGCCTGTACTCATATGAGTTTAAGTTTCAAATGTATGGTACTTCCATTAAGTCCAAAGACCACAAAGCTGAAAATTAATATAAGAAATGATGTCAGGCAGTGGTATTAGCAAGGTGCCTGACATAGCGAAAGCAAAAACTCCAAAGATGGGAATACCTTAACCTAAGCTGCAGGATTTTCCCAGGTAAACTGCACCATTCAAATTTGTGAACTACATGCGGAAAAACAATTCATTGTAAACAGGATTTAGAATGCCTAACAAACAGTAAAATTAGACTTGCAAATATTAGACTAAATATTAGATTTGCAAATATTAGACTTGGAAATATTAGAAGAAGCAGATACAAACTATAAAATACATATGCTAAAACTTATTTATGATGTAAAGGAAAAATTAAAACATTAAATATAATGAGTCACAATTAAAAAGACCAGATTTTAAAAAAAGAAAAAGGAAAGAAACAAAAGTTCTGGAACTGAAAAATAATTTAACTGGAAATAAACAAATGGGTAGATTATACACATTGAGATAAACAATTATTAGTAAACTAAAGACAAATGTAAGCAAATTATTCAAAGTGCAACACTGAAAATAGAAGTTGAGAATGAAAGCAAGGATAACATTCATGAAGAAAACAAGAAGGTTCAGAGTGAGACAATCAAGAGAAAAGATGAGAGAATTGTCTGGAATTGATGAAAGACAAGATATACAGGATCAAGAAAATTTGTAAGCAGGATAATAATATATGTACACTTTATATACAATGTAGTGAATTCTCAACTCATCAACTCCAAAGACATATTAAAAGGAACAGAGAGAAGGAGAAAATTAATTACAAAAGAATTAACAAATTAGCAGTGAAATTCTGAACAGCTACAGAAGATCAATATAATAAAAATAATATATTGAAAGTACTGAAAGGAAAATAACTGTCAACTTAAAATTATTTATCCAACTACCTATCATTGAAAACTATGGGCAAAATTAAGACAAAAGTGAAAGGATTAATAAACCCTTACTGAAAGTACCGCTAAATGATGTTTAGAAAGAAGGAAATTGAACCCAGAAAGAGAAGAATTCAAGATGTGCAAAGAATTTGGTAAGCATGTGGGTAATCTAAATAAGTATAAATATGTGTGAAGCAACAACAATAATTTTCATGATTAAAACACTGTAAATTAGTTAATGACCAACAATAATATGTGACAGGAGGAAATAATAAGGAGTGTATTGTTTGGGAAAGCGTAGAGATGTTGAGCACCCTTAAATATTACTAAGTTATTATGCCTGTTAAAAAATTAAGAATAATTATTAACATAAAAATACATTATATATATATATATATATACACACTTTTCTAAAAGGGATTAAATAAAAATGAGTCAATTCAATAAAAGTACTGAACAAGAGAAAAAAAATCATTGTTTTCTTAGAGTCAATCTAATTAATACCAAATAAAAGAGACTAAAAATCTAGAAATATGACTTTTCAAATGTCAGAGTTAAAGGTTATTATAGAAAGTCATTTTGTTTTTGTTATTATTATAAGACCAACCAACTGTTTTATAAGTTTTCTGCCATGATCAAACTAAGAGTGTGGATTACTCAGTCCAAACATTTACCACTGCTGGAAAATACCTGAACAGATCACACGTTGTATTTCCCAGGCAGTAATGCCATCTTTATATACAAAGTGCAGCTGAAAATTTTATTTTAACATGAGAAATAACATGAGATTGATTTGAGTTATATATGTGTGCAGTGTCAAAACTATCCAGAAGATTTAATGGTTGGATTGATTAAACAGCATTTGATAGAAAACTTTATTGGATAATCAAAAATGCCCAGAATTTTCTCCAGTATTTTTAGAGTGAAGGATAATCTTCACAAACATAAAACGCAATAAAAATTATGTTGCTAACTTGATATTGTTCAGTGAAGCATGAGAATGACTAAACTTTTAAAACTGAAGGAAACATCTGAGAATTCCTGAGTATTTCAAACCTATCTCCCTTTGTATCATTCTCATTTTTCTCCCAGTTTGCTAATGGGAAGGGTGAATGACACTGGCTTGATTACTTAGACAAAGGTAATAATGACAAAGGAATTATTACCCAGAGAAGATAATAAAATTCATTATGTATGTTGGTGCCTTTGACAAAGTCATAGATGGTGTGCTGTTAAATATGTGAGTGATATTAAGCTAGGAAGGATAAAACATACTAGATAATAATTTTATGATGCAATAGGCTAGACACATTGAAATTTCTCCAGCAATATGAAGTCTAACGAAATACTTACAACAAATACCTACACTTAAGAGCCAAATGCCCATTCTAAAAGGAAATGATACCATAATGATGATGATATGATGACAGTGAGAGTATTGATTATGTTTATTAAGGCACTATGTTAATTATTTGGTTGCTGTGAAGATTAAATGTTTAATGGGAAGGAACAGATGGCATCGATTGCTTAATATTATTTATTAAAGTAGAGTTGATTTACAATGTTGTTTTAGTTTCAGCTGTACAGCAAAGTGACTCAGTTATAGATATATAACTGAATGATATATATATGATATATATGATTATATATATATTCTTTTTCAGATTCTTTTCCATTATTATTATAAGATGTTGAATATAGTTCCCTGTGCTATACAGTAAGACCTTGTTGTTTACCTATTTTTTAAAATTTTTATTGGGAGTATAGTTGATTTACAATGCTGTGTTAGTCTCAGGTGTACACTAAAGTGAATCAGTTATACATATATCCACTCTTTTTTAGATTCTTTTCCCATATAGGTCATTACAGAGTACTGAGTAGAGTACCCTGTGCTATACAGTTTATCTATTTTATATATAGTAATGTGTATATGTCAATCCCAATCTCCCAGTTTATCTCTCCCCTCCCCTTCCCCCCAGTAACCATAAGTTTGTTTTCTACATCTGTGACTCTATTTCTGTTTTGTAAATAAGTTCATTTGTATTATTTTGTTTTTTAGATTCCACATATAAGTGATATCATATGATATTTGTCTTTCTTTGTCTGACTTCACTCAGTATGACAATCTCTAGGTCCATCCATGTTGCTGCAAATGGCATTATTTTGTTCTTTTTTATGGCTGAGTAATATTCCATTTTGTGTGTGTGTGTGTGTGTGTGTGTGTGTGTGTGTGTGTGTGTGTGTATCACATCTTCTTTATTCGCTCGTCTGTTGATGCACATTTAGGTTGCTTCCATGTCTTGGTTATTGTAAATAGTGCTGCAGTGAACATTGGGGTGCATGCATCTTTTAAAATTAGAGTTTTGTCAGGATATATGTCCAGGAGTGGGATTGTGGGATCGTATGGTAACTATTTTAGTTTTTTAAGGAACCTCCATGCTGTTCTCCATAGTGGCTGCACTAATTTACATGCCTACCAACAGTGTAGAAGGGTTCCCTTTTTTCTAAACCCTCTCCAGCGTCTGTTATTTGTAGGCTTTTTGATGATGGCCTTTCTAACCAGTGTGAGGTGGTATCTCATTGTAGTTTTGATGTGCATTTCTCTAATAATTAGCGATGTTGAGCATCTTTTTATGTGTCAGTGGGTTAATGTTAAACTCATTCTGTGTCTGTTCTCCCATGTTACTTTTCTGAACATCAATCACAAGCTATCAATGAAGTGTTACAATTTGGATATCTCACTTGATATTCCTTCATTCACTCAGTACATACTTACTGAGCAACTGTTAGATTGCACTACTGATTACGATGTTGAATATAGAATGTTTTAAAAAGCAGACTTGATCCCTGTCAGGGAACTTATAACCTATCTTATATAACCAAACCTCAAATAACCTCGTATTAAGACTTTGTTTACTGGAAGTTCAGGGTTGCCCCTTCACAAGGCTAACATGGAGAGACTTCTCCAGACATGCCAATTTGGGGCTCTTCAGTTAAAATCTGAAAATATACTACAACCATGGTCCATCCTTAACAAAGAACCTTTATCCTTATTCACTGGGTATATTATTTTTCTGGAAATCACATATTTTCAAAATGTAGTTTAAAAGTCACCTGTATGCTTTAAGAAAATGCAAAAATCCCTGGATGTTATCCACTGGGATTGTGTAGGTCTGAAATGGGTGCAGGAATCTCTGTTTGTTTTATAAGCACCGTGGTGATTATAATTAGGAGACAATTTTACCGTAAAGCTCATGATGGTCCTTTTAAAAGACCCTTTCCAAAGCTTTGGGAGAGACTGGGATAGGGAAAGGGAAATCCTTTTTTCTTTCTTTTTGAGGCCCAAGGCTTATGTAATTTATGCATTGAAAAAAAAAAAAAACCAACTAAATTCCAAATACAAAATCAGTAAGATCTCTGTCAGGGTTTCAGAAGGGTCCTGTGCATGTAAAGCGCCCTGACCTTAAGCCTCATGGGTTTCTTAATGAATCTGTCCCAAATTCTAACACAGATTTTTGGCCTCTATTTGAGCCAAAGAGAATCAGTACATTAAGATGAGAAACAGAAACACAGGCATTCGTGTCCTGAAGACAGGTTTCCCAAAGTTCTAGAGATAAAACTGGGAAGAATGGAGTGACTGGGAAAAGTCACTCTTCGTGTTCAGAAGTGAAGTAGAACTTTCAGTTCTAATATTGGTCTTAGTTATGTTCACTGAGCCCTAGTTATAGGTCCCTGAGCTGCAAATCTTTAGAAAACCACTATACCTTGCTAGTAGATAAGTTAGGAAATTGGTGAGGAAGAACACTTTACACTGAGATACTGTTTCATCTCACTTTATATCTGTAACCCAAGATGGAAAGAAGCCATAGCTGTTAGTAAAGGACCTTCCATTAATGAAAGAAAAACATTAGGTAAAATGTCATATAACCTGACACTATCGAGTGACTGAACTATGTGTGCTTTTTGTAACCCTTAAGCACATATTTCATCGAGTCAGTTGTCGATGAATGATAGCACCAGAAGGAATTTTGAAATGAACACTCAGGGACGTGCGCTGGCAAATGAACAGCATTTCTTCAGAGGCACACTCCTGCAATCTAAGAATGTAAAAGAAGTGGTTTGTGGCGGGCTGTTCCCTGCCTTGCTGATGATTGCTCAGTAGGGAGTAGCTACTCTCACCAGTGTTAACAGAGGAGTACAAACTACATTGTGGAACTCATTAATATTTATTCCTTCTAAAAGCAATGGGCAATAAAAAGGGAAATAAACTGGGTAGAATAGCAATGGGAAAAGGAAGCCATGACAACAGATTCATCTTGAAAAGGTTTCACCACTTATTGCACACAAAAATACACTTGAAATACAAGGATCCATATTATTAGTCTGGAATCCACTAAAAATACCTCTATGGGTCAGCTAATTTATAAAAAAATTGTATATTGAACGCAGCCTAAGAATTTAAAGTAGTCATCCATATTATTGTAGTTACGTGATTTTGATGTATCAGTTCACACTTTCACATTTTCAATATTCAGCAAAGCTACATGTTCTCAGCATCAGATTCTGTGCTGTGTCTGTCTATAGACAAGAACTTTCTCTAAGCCAAGGGTCACCTGCCTGTTGCAACAGAGACCAGTGACATTTCTTTTCCTTTTCTTGTGCTGCTTCTCTATTATCTGACTTGAAATGCCTTCAACCGTTGTCACAACTATCCACATATCTCCTGTTTCAAATTGTCTTTTTCACACTGTTATCTTTTTTCATCCACAGCCTATGCCCTTCTTATACTATATTACACAAGTTACCATTTGATTACATAGAACTCTGTGCTTTTACAGTTGCCTCGTGAGTATTATGCCAACTCCCCAAGATTTTAAGCTTCTGAGGAGGGAATGGCACTTTTTCCCGCCTAAATTTTAATTGATCCATTATTCTTACCAGAGCTCTGGGTAGTTTGTGAATTGTATCATTTAGAAATATCTTTAAGAGAGATTAAAAAGCCCTTCAATGAGAGGATGTTTACTTCCTAGACATCTAATTTACAGTGTTTCATTTTGAATTCATCTGTATGCCTCACTAACTTCATTCTTTTCCACCTTTGTTTTCCTTTCCTCTGAAAAGGCTTAATGAGATAGCATATGTAAAACACATCCTAGCATAAGGCCTTGCACTTATTATATGCCAAATGAGTATTAACTGCTTTTGTTTATGTGTTTACTTTTCTGCTTAAATTGAGAAAAAGGGAGGAATTTTTTTTAAATGATATTTTTACTCCAAGCATTTTGCATGTAATAAAGGCATAATTGTATACTGGCCTTGCTAGTTGAGAAACATGACGGAGGATGTATAATTCATGGAGTCTGTTTTCAGTATGTCTCAAAATCCTTTAGTGTATTTCCATTATACATGAAATTGTTCCTTTCTTGGAAAAAGTAGACTTCCTTTGTATTATTTCAGAGCAAAAAGAAATAGAACTAATTTTACTTCTGTATTTATGGGAGACAGAATAATTACAGCTTCCCTTACTTTGTGACGCTGAATCCTTGAGAAGTTTAGGCAGCGCTCTGTTGCCAAAGGACTCTGAAGGAAATGCTTGCAGTAACCGTGGGATTCTTTGGTTGCTCTAAAAGCACACTTTGATCATTGCTCAGCCTGTGCCACACTGGTCCATCTGCCCCTAACGTTACACAGGATTCCCGGGCTTCTAAAACCACATTGGTTAGGCAACACTATGCCTGGGAGACCTTAACGTTTTTGATCAAAATAATATTAATAAACAGATGCAAAAAAATTACAAAAGGGTCTTATTGTTTTACATGTCCTCAGCTAGGTCTGGCTAGAAAACCTGGGATCAGTTAAGTTCCTCTTCCATTAGGAATTTCCAGAAGTACTTTGAAAATAAAAAAATCATGTTTTTCACTAAGAAAGCTGTTGATCCATTTCTCACTGTCTTTCAAAAATTCATAGCAAAGGGAGTAAGCAAAGAAACTAACATGTTGTGATAGTTTTCCTATTAATGCATGACTAAATTTTCACAGACACACCAAGACAGTAAGTGACAGAGGACAGACTTGAGCCATTTTTTGACTCCAAGTCTAAACTCTATCTAGTCTTATTCCTCTGCCCTGTGAATTTGCTTCAGAATAAAAAACTGGGTACAATATCCACCCACAACTTTATCAGAGTCACTGAAAGTAGTTCTAGTATATTAAATTATCCGATGATATTTCTGTTGCAAAAATAAACAAAAATGCCATGGAGATAGGCCTCTTATAACAGAAAATTGAAAGAAAATTAAGGATAATTTAATTCCCTTTTACGATTCAACACAATTAAGAGATTCATTCCCTGAGATGGTTCTATAAGGTCAATATGAAGTCTTGCCCATGGGCATGTGAACCAGTATTGTGTTGAATCATATGAAATTGTTAGTTTTGTAGGTCAAGAGCTGTTGATTAGTGGCAATTTCCTATACATCACCTGAAAAGGTACCTTTGCTGTATTGTGTTAAGTCACCTAGTGGAACAGAACTACTCTGTTCCAGACTTTCCACTGTCAGAATCAAGCCTGCAGCTATTGGCTATGAATTGTAGTCATTCTTTCCACGTGGACAGTATGCATTTGTGCTGTGTGCAGTGTGCTTTAGAGAGGGTAATGATTGTCTTCTGTAAAAATATGTGGATTTCCCTGTAGTAGATATTATTTATGGGAAGATAACTTATATTCATGGCTTGAGAGTGACTTGAATTTATCAAGCGGCTTTTATTCGATGCAGTTAGAAATCTTCCGTATTATGTGATTTTTAATACTTACCTGTGCCCCACTTTGTTTTATGTAAATATATAAAATAAAAGGAGATACAGTCATTTTAAGGATAAGTGGGTGAGGAACGTGGGGCAAAGGAAAAATGCTAGTAGTAAGAGGATATCCAACCAATGATGAATATAATAAAGATAATGTACGAAATGTGTGCCGTAAGATCCTGTGAGTATCTTGAAGTGGGACCAATAGTTTTAACTCTAAGCTTGATAGCCAGTGCAAAGAGGAATAGTGAATTATGAAATTCACAGCATCCATTAGACAGTAGAAACCAGTTGTAAAGGAAAAGCACAATTTCTGGTTTTAGAGTCAGAAAGAAAATTCATCAGTAGGGCTTCCTAAAGAGGAGAGTGTGACTGTATTGCATTACAACTTCATTAACATCTGTAGTGTCAACACCACAGTGAATTTCATAAGGAAGCTTTTTCTTTAAGCAGTTTTCCTCAATGTAGGCCACCAGCATAAATATGAAAGTGTAACTCAGGAAAGGCAAATCAGTAGGGATTAATGTGATACGGTACAGATTTATAGGTCTCTGCTAAGCAGGATAACCCAGGGATAGAGTTCAGAATATCTAAATGAATAGATGTACAGCTATTCCCTCAGGCAACCCTCCTCAGAGTTTTGATAGATATTGAGAGGCAGAGAGTTCCCTTACATCCCCTGACACAGGGATCTGGAGTACTTTTATTCTGCTTTCTGTTTAGTTGCACTTAAATGCAGAGACACATTTTCCAGCCATCATCTAGGTGAGAATAGGATTAGCATCCTTAAAAGAAAATCAGAAGGCTTGACAAAGACATAAACTTGAATAAAATATGATCCACTTCGAACAGTGAGATGAGTTCAGAACTAACTAGATGTAGGACAGAGAAAAAGTTTAGACACAGATAAAGGAATATCAAAGGTCCTTAAGTCTATTCCAGCACATAACCCATAGCAAAAATCTGTTACAGGTGCAAGGGAGACCGGGCTTCGACATTAATGCCATCTCTTAGAAGAAGCAGTTTAACTTTCTGGTATCTTCTTCAAGATAAAATAATTTGCAAGTGTAAATCTATGGACCTAAATGAGTTAACTTGAAGTGATAATGATAATGATGAGGAGGATTGAGAAGATGATAGACGCTTATTACATGTGAGACATTGTTCTGTTTTACATTTAGTGGTTAATTAGACCTTCACCACAAGCCTAAGAAGTACTGTTATTATATAATATTGAGGTATAGAGAAATTAAATAATTTTACCAAGGTGTATGGCTAGTAAATATCATAACCCAGGTTGTAAATCAAAAAGTCTGCTTCCTGGGCTTCCCTGATGGCGCAGTGGTTGAGAGTCTGCCTGCCGATGCAGGGGACACGGGTTCATGCCCTGGTCCGGGAGGGTCCCACATGCCGCGGAGCGGCTGGGCCCGTGAGCCATGGCCGCTGAGCCTGCGCGTCCAGAGCCTGTGCTCCGCAACGGGAGAGGCCACAGCAGTGAGAGGCCCGTGTACCGCAAAAAAAAAAAAGTCTGCTTCCTGAACCTGTGCTCTTAACCACTATGCCATGGAGTTAGGGTTATTGTCAGACAGTTTGATGTTGAGAAAAAGTTACCTTCCCTCTAAGTGATACTTCTTTTAAAATATGTGCCTTTCTTTTAAATAAGTAATTATGTCTGAGAGTGAATGGCTTACTAAGGTTATTCCTATTTAATTACAGTAAAATTATACATATAATGTCCCTGTTTCCGGAATCCTCTCAATAAGAATAACTATAAAATTGGACAAAAATTACAAAGCAGCTGCTTTTAGGCATTAAACGGCAAGGTGCAGAAAACTATAACCACAATTTTGAGGTGATCAATCACCTCAGTCTTCTACTGGAGGGTCTCCTCTCCTGACACAGAGTAGGGAAAATGAAGACAAGCAGAGCATCAGGTCTTGCTGAACTAAAGAGTTAGGAATCTGAATTCCAGGATGCTGAAATGACTGGAAATTTCAGGGCAGGGTACAGAGGAAGGGCATTTGCACTGAGGGGAGTAGGGTGGAGTCCAGGCGTCTATGTGGGGAGATCCCATGGGGCTTTGTCCCAGGGCTGGGCTGCACATGTGCAGATTGAGACTCTGTGAAGTCTAGCAGAGATCCTATGCTGCAAGGCTGAGGGCTGAGGGGTGATGGAATAGGTAGTGCAGTGCTGGGAGATGTCCAGGTTCTAACCCTGCAAGGATGAGAATCCTCACTGAACACCTCAGCCCTCATGGCTTAGGAGTAAGGACCACAGTGTCACAGCCATGTTCAAATCTGAACCAGACAAGCCTTAATCCAAATGAAACCAAGCTTGAAAAGATCAGAAGGATCTGCTAGCAATTTAACTGTTTGACAGAACAAAATTCATAAAGGAAGATGACATAATCCAGACTCTCTACAGCGTATCATTCACAAAGTCCAGAAAGTAAGATAAAAAGTTACTCCAGGGAGTTCCCTGGCAGTCCAGTGGTTAGGACGCAGTGCTCTCATTTAGTTCAGTCCCCGGGTTCAGTCCCTGGGTAAGATCCAGCAAGCAGCCACATGGTGCGGCCAGAAGAAAAAAAAAAAGCTATTCCACAAAATTAAATAGAGAGATCTGTTATCAAGTAAAAGCAGTCAGTAGAAATATACTTTGAGAGGACTCAGATATTACAGTTAGCAGACAAGGACTTTAAGGAACTATTATTATAGATATTTTCAAAGGTTTAAAGGAAAAGATTGTCTTGGAGAGTGAACAGATGGGAGTATAAAGAGAAAAATAGACATAAGAATATGGAAATTCAGAAGTGTAACAGATCTGCAGTAAAAAAAATCATTGTGTTTAATTCTTGGTGCTAGCAAAAGAAAGGTTAAGTGATCTTGAAGACAGATCAATAGAAATTATTGGATCTGAGTAGAAGAAAGGGTTATTGATCTTGAAGACAGATCAGTAGAAATGATCAGATCTGAAGAACAGTGAGAAAGAAGATGGGGGGAAAAAAGTGAAGAGAGACTCCGTGATTGGTGAAATAATATCAAACTATCCATGTATTAATGATATTATAGGGAAGAGAGAGAGTGATATGAGAAAAAAGATACTTGAAGAAATAAAGGCCAAAATATTCTCAAATTCGTTGAAAAAGGAACCATCAACTTTCATATGTAATAAGCTCAGCAAAACTCAAGCAGGATAAATACAAAAACGACAACAAAAATACAATAAACTCAAATTTCTGAACACTGAAGATGAAGAGAAAATTCTCAAAGCACCCAGAGGTAAAAACACATGATATATACATGTGAATAAAGATAACAAATGAGGGTTGAAATCTCATCAGAGATAATAAAGCAGTGTCTCTGCTGAAAAAAAATTGTCAGCTTAGACCTTGGCAATTGAGTAAGTGCCTCTAGGCCCCAGTTCTCTACCTTCCCGCAGAATAACACCCCTAATTTCTTTTTGGGTGACAGATAAAGGATCTGAGGCACCTCCACCATTTCTTCAGTTCCAGAGAGGTTTATCTGGTGGAACCAAAACCCATAGTCTTGAGGAAAGATCAGCTTTCCTTCTCATATCTGTGGTTTCTCAGATTTATTTGGTGCCAGCTGGTCTAATATGAGTCTTCACAAATGAACGTGGCCTTCCAACTTAAATCCTGCAGTGCTGATTGGCAGACTTTCCTCTAACGTGAGGATGGAGCTGAGAAACGCCACAGCCAAGAGGGTTCTTTGATGAATTCATCAAGACTGGAGACAGAAGTCATCTTGACAGAACACAAGAACCAAGTGAAATACATATAAGTCAAGATCCCTAGTTTTGGATCCACTTCTAAATATCCTCCCAAGAGTTCTTTTCAGGTTGTTTGCCACCTGGTCCTTCATCAAGTTGAAGCCAGAAGGTTAAAGCCTCTCCCCACCCCAGTGCCTACAGTCCCTCCTTGCTTGGGCTGTAATGCTGACATTTTCTTTTTTTCCCCACATTCAGTGATTCTTTGTGTCAGGTTGAATGGATTTTAAAACATGTAGCTCTTCCTGTAAACTTTGAATGATGTGTAATATTAAAAACCAAGACCGTTCCATTTTTTAAGGGATACTTGGAAACACTCAGAGACGCTTTGGGGTTAATCAGAAGGTCAGCAGAGTAAAAGGAAAATTCCCCACTCCATATACATTGCTGCGGAGTCTCTCATTTTTGCTTCCAGAGGAAAAAAATCTGAACTATATGAGAACAGAGAATTTAAAAATAATAATAATAGGAGAGATTAGGAGTAGAGTTTTTAAATTGCACAAAAAGATTTAGAGGAAAAGTAATGAGGTAATAATATACTCAAAATACCATTAAAATAAAAATGAAAAAAATAAGATTTTCATTAATATAGGCTAGAATTCAAGAAAAACAAATGTGAAAGAAATAAAGTTTAGATTAAAAAGTTTAAGATCTGTGAGATAAAATGTAAGAGAGGTTCATTAATAATTAATAAAACTTCAGCTCAAAATTTATTGATGATTTGAATGTGAGACCTGACACCATTAAATGCCTAGAAGAAAACGTAGGGGGTAAGCTCCTTGACATTGGCCTTGGCAATGAGTTTTAGATTTGACACTGAAAGCAAAGGCAACAAAAGCAAAAATAAACAATGATGTAGTGGAGCTACATCAAACTAAAAAGCTTCTGCCCAGCAAAGGAAAGCACCAACAAAATGAAAACGCAACCTATGGAATGGGAGAAAATATTTGCAAAGCGCCTATATGATAAGTGTTTAATATCCAAAATATACAAGCCAATCTGCTTTAGGGATCTCCCCCTTTCTCCCACAATTTTATCCGTTTTCCCTAAGATGCAGTTTGATCAGCCCACAAAAGTGGGTCAAGGAGATCACTAGTATCAAAGCTCCAGAAGCATTTCCTAGTGAGGCTTGAGATCTACAATGGCAGATGTTTTCAAGTCTCCAGTATCATTTTCCAAGCAGTTTTATTTAAAAGAATTTAGTGTGAACTTGGGGAAAGTATTCAAACTCAGTTTACATGTTACCATAAATTAAAAGGTGGATTTAAGGTTAGAAAAATGTCCAGGAAGAAATACACCACCAGTAGAAAAAACTATACCACTGAAAAAATAATTCTTAATATTCTTATGGCCAAAGACAATAGCAAGCAATTCTTTAAGAGTGCGCGCATCTCTATTCTGGAATATGAATGACATTTTCTAAGCATTTAGTGCCACAGCGTTATGACATCCTGTGGTTAACTTCAACTCTAGTCCTGCATAGCTGTGTTTCTCAAAGGGTAGCCTGAGCATTACTTGCATCAGAATCAGCTGAAGTGCTTGTTAAAAATCCATATTCTGAGGTTATTCTTAGGTTTCAATCCAAATGAAGTGCATCCAAACTTCTGGTCATGGTACCCAGGAGTCTGCTTCTTTAAAACAACCCCTCTCCTCACTCCCACCTTCCAGTAATTGTTGCACGCACTGAAACTTGAAAAGTCACTGTTGTTAGGTCAAGCATGCATCTTGAAAATCATGATTCTACTCCCCAGACCCAGAAATCAGTAACTTTGCATGTTCCAAAAAGCTCTGATGCTACATGATGACATTTTCCAACAAGCGCTGTTGTGACTCTGCCACCTCTGACATTTGGTTTTTTTAGAAACACACACTAGAGTTTAATGCCAGAAACTTCAGTGCTTTTTTTTTTTTTTTTCAAGAAGTCTTAACATGGATTTCATGGATTTCATGTGTCTTACCATGAATGGGCTGAACCTTAGTAGCCCTCATGTTATAGCCTAATAAAGGGGGAATCTAGACATCTCGGAAACTTTGTTGGAATGTCAAACCCAGCAGTTTAGTCCAGAGCTGCCAGTGCAGCTGGCAGCTGCAGAAATGGATGGATTAATTGGAGGTAGAGCATAACAGGGCAGGAATAGAGGTACAGGGAGGAGGAATTGGGATTCCTGTCAATTGCAATGCTGTATGCAGCATAGGATGTGGATCTTCTGAAAGGCACTGTGATAAAATAGACTCATCACAGTCTAAAAGGTCAAGAACAAGGAAAAATGATGCAGTGACAGCCACAGGTTCGATGTTAGTTGCTTGGACCAAAATCTTTGGAGTCATTCTAGATTTCTCTCTCTTTCATTCTCACAATGAGTTCCTCAGGAAATTCTTCAAGCTCTACCTTCAATATTTATCTGACCACTTCACCTCCACTATCACCCCTGGTCTGAAACACTATGTTTTGCCTCCTGACAGGTGTCCCTTGTCCCACCACAATCCATTCTCAACACAGCAGCAGAGCAGTCATTCAGAATCATAGGCTGTGTCACTCCTGTGCTCAAAGCCCTGCCTCTGTGCCACCGTTCACTCCACGTAAAAGCCCATCTCCCTCTTCTGCCCCTTGTCTCCTGACCCCCCATCTCCCATGCTTCTGCCTCATGCTCCTTTTTCTCCAATCCCTTGGACCTCCTTTGCAGTTCCCGTACTACACCTTCTGCCTGGAATGTTCTTGCCCCAGACTTGTGCTTGGCTAATAACCCCATCCCCTCCTTCCATCCTTGTCTCAAATGTCTCTTTCTCAAAGAGGCTAGATGTGATCACCCTACTTTAAATTGCCCACCTCTCCCCCAAACACTCTTAGACCCCTTCCTCTACTCTTTTGTCTTCTTTCATAGCCCTTTTTGCCTTATACCATACTATACCAGTTAGTAGTTTATTAAGCTTATTACTTTTAGGTTTCCCCACTCCCTCAATGAGTATTCCCACTGCAAGAAAGCTGATACCTTTATCTGTTTTGTTCTCTACTAAATCCTGAGCATCTCTGTGTACCAGTATGTGCCTGGTACCTAGTAGATGTTCAGTAGACATTTGTTGAGTGAGTTACTTAAGTAAATATTCACAAATATTGATCCTGACAACGTGTAAGGGGGAATTTAGGAGTAATTACAAAGACTTAAGTAGAGAAAAGTAATTAGAATAAGAATCAGGTCTGAGATATGTATAAATAACTGGGTGGGTCAGAAAATCAGAGTGGGCCTGGATCCAAGTAACACATTATGACAATGGTTTATTTGTAGGTGGTAAGTAGTTTTGAGGTTACAGTTCAAGGCTGCCCACAAATCAGGCTTTTGGCCTTTGACTCAGTGTTCCAGGTTGTATTTTATTTTTTAACACCAAGACATTAGAAGGAAAAGCCATAAAATTTCTCTTTTATCAAGTTCATCGTCTGTGCAGTGATCAGGAAATGGGACTCTACACTTGGAATTCTATAAATGGAGATTTTGAGAAAAGAATGGAAGATTTCAGGAAAAACAGAAAATCTCATACTGTAGGTATTTACCTCTGTTTGCTTCTAAATAAAGTGTAGAGAGTAATAGTGGCAGCAACCTGCTATGGAGAAACTTGAGTGAATACAAGTTTAGCATCGATTTTTTCCCCCCAGAAAAACAGGGAAAAGTTGATAAAATATGCCAGTGAATATGACTATCCTTAAGTCATTACCACAGGTTATTTTTTCTTCAATATCCCATCAAGCTTGGTATTATGGACTGAATTGTGTTCCCCCCAAATTCATTTGTTAAAGCCCTAACCGCCCGTGTGACTTTTTTGGGAGATAGGGTCTTTAAAGAAGTAACTAAGGTTAAATAAGATCAAAAGGGTGGAGCCCTAATCCAATAGGACTGGTGTCCTTAGAAGAAGAGGAAGACGCCAGAGTTGAGCGCACAGAGAGAAGATTGTGTGAGGACAGTGAGAAGGCAGCCAGAAGAGAGGCCTTATAGAAACTAACCCTGCCGGCACCTTGATCTTGGACTTGCAGTCTCCAGAACTGTGAGCAAATATACTTCCGTTGTTCAAGCCACCTAGTCTGTGCTATCTTGTTATGGCAGCCCTAACAGACTAATACACTTGATCATCAGAACAATTATATTTGGAGGAGCTCAGCAAGTCTCTGGAGCTAGTTGCAGGCCTTGTTTGATTAGATATTCCAACTTTTTAAATAACCCTTTTTAAAGCGAAAGTTGCAGTTCTTTGAAATTCTAACTGCTAAGGTTCTCTGTCATTATATTGTGGATAACATACAGGCTCCAAACTGCTTCTTTTAATTTACATTATCTATTAATGTTATTTCCCAAGTTAGGGACATTGTAAATGGTAACTTGAGTCAATAATAGTGTGTTGTTGGAAGATTTCAGTGTGACTTTTATATAGATTATTCGACAATATGTGCTGTATTTTAAAAAAAAGAAAGAAAAAAAGGAAAAAAAAAACCTTCGTACTGCAGTGTTATGACAGATGGTACATCCCTGTAGTAGGAGAGTGATGTCCTCGTCAAGCTGTTGATACAGTTTGTGAAATTTAAATCCTAATATGATTGACATTGCTATGAAGGTATATAGTTTGAACAGTCCCATGTATTTTTAAATGTTCTTGTTTTATAGGAATCAGGGTCCCTGAGAGAAATTACCTGACATATGTTTGTCCCTATAAATACTTAAAAGGATAGCACAGTTCTGTTTTATTTGAGTCAAGACACGAGGATAGTCGAGGGAGTTTGGCATTGTAAGCATAGGCATATGAACCTCTCTCTGTAATTTCCTAAGATGACCAGTGGAATATACAAATAGAGGAAAAACGTGTGTCAGTCCTTGAAACCAGGAGAGAGTCTGTCCAGAGGCTAGACCCTTAAAGGAGTTTCTATTTGCTAGGGGTGATACTGATATAAGATGGAAGGAACAGAGGCACCTGGGAGATTGACTAGAATTCCTGAGAGAAGTAGGAAGGGACCTGACAGTCCTCTCCCTGGCGTCAGCACAGCAGAGTGAAGGCTGCAGGCAAAAGAAGTAACAGGCCCATCACTTGGTGCCCTCCTAACTCTGCTGACAGCACACCAGCCGCAGGGTGGGTGGAGTCCTTTATAGGGAGAAGATGGCCTTCTTAGAAGTCTGCCCAGTCTGTCAAGTTTACAACACTGTTAGTGTTCATGGGCTTGCTCCTTGCCCACCGTCAGTCTCCTTAACACCCATAATTGAAAAGTTAAAACTAGAATATATAGCTGAGAAGAAAAGAAAGAGGAATGCTCTCTTCTTATTTTTTTTTTGTTTTTTTGTTTTTTGTTTTTTGTTTTTTTGCTCACGTTCTTTTTTTTATTTATTTTTGGCTGCGTTGGGTCTTCGTTGCTGTGCGCGGGATTTCTCTAGTTGTGGCACGCGGGCTTCTCATCGCGGCGGCCCCTCTTGCCGCAGAGCACGGGCTCTAGGCATGTGGGCTTCAGTAGTTGCAGCACATGGGCTCAGTAGTTGTGGCTCGCAGGCTCTAGAGCGCAGGCCCAGCAGTCGTGGCCCACGGGCCCAGCCGCTCCGCGGCATGTGGGATCCTCCCGGACCAGGGCCCGAACCCGCGTCCCCCGCACTGGCAGGCGGACTCTCAACCACTGCGCCACCAGGGAAGCCCCCTCTCTTCTTATTTTAATCTGGGCCTAAATATTCATTATTGGGATATTTGGGAAGAACCTTACCTAAATTTATGAAATGTATCCAGTGCAACTTTCACTTGACTATTAAAACCAAGATAGAGCAAGCCTGGGCTTTAACTCCCAAAGAATAAGCAAACAGAAAAATCAGAAAAATGTAAATATACCACAGTTTCAAACGTAGGGACCATTCAAATACCTTAGCTCTGAAATTGTCTAATATAAGAAAAACAAAATTAAAAAATGTTTTGTGGCCTCAAATGTTTTGATTTGTGACCTCAACACAATTCAAGAGGTTATCCAAAGGGCAAGCACAAGCAAGCACAAAGAGGAAGAAAGCTGTGGTCAAACAGGATGGCCTGGGGCTGAAAATCATGGCTATCAGAAGCAGTGATGGTCCGTCGGATACTGAAAACATTAATTATGGTGTAGAAAATGCACTCAAGACTGTCATGTATGCTTCCTAAGTAAACTATATGTCTTGTGTTAATATAAGAAATGATTAATCCAAAACAATAGCTCTATAATGAATTAATCATAGGCAGAAAGGACTGGCAGTAAGCTTCAAAGCACATTAAATACCGAGAGATAATTCTCAACCATCGTTTTAAATATGGTTGCAAAATTGATTCAAGAATAAGTGTATTATCTTAAAACAATGCCCTCTATTATTAAGAAGGAAGTGGGTTTTATGTCCCCATTAACTATACCAGCCCGTGAAAGATAAAAGAAACTTCCGTGAATAAAGTTTAGTACAAGAACATCTTCAAAAAGCTTTAAACAACCACTGATACATGTAGAATTTGATTAATTTTCAGGACATAGCTTTCTTTATTTGCTTGACATCAATTCTTACATCTAGCGGTAAGTGAGGGTTGAATAAACCATCAATAGAACTTTAGTGGAATTCAAACTACTTTGGCTAAATATACCCTAAATTATTATCACATACTTGTAATAATTAGGAAAAACCAACAAACCATCATTGCCACTGCCATTGACCCTATAGCACCCTTAGGCATAACGTTCCTAACACAGTGGCAGGGCTTTGCACAGAGTAGGCATCTAATATTTATTTTGACACATTGAGCAGTATAAGAACAAAGGAAAGGAAAGCCATTTGTAACTGATTTTATTTATAGATCTTCGGAATCTCTTTTGTTATCAGGCATCCTTATGTTTAATAATAGTGTTTGGTCAGTTCCTATACTGAAACTAAAACTTAAATCCAAGAGAATTTCCTTGTACTTTTGAATTAGCAATGAAATAAGCTTCTTTAAAGAAGCAATGCTATTTCAAGAAAAAGATAGATTTTCAGGGAAGACAGTGGAAAATAAATACAGTATCAGGAGACTTTGAATGCCTAAAATGCTCAGCCATTTTGCTAAATGGATGAATGAATTATTAAACCTATTGCACTTTTCTCAACCTTTGAACCCTAATATATCTTTTGAATGACTCAGAAAAGGCGTATTGTTGTACAAATAGGTCTGAAGTAGGCTGGGTGTGAGATCTGTCATTTAAAATGTTTTAAGAATCCAAATATACAATTTCATGATAAAAAAAAGTTTAAAATACACATGTGGTGTATTTTTTAGGCATTAGAACAAAAATTATTTAGTTTTAGAAATTTAGTATTAAAAATAGATGAGAATCTAAAATGTTTCTTATTAAAATACTGAGGACTCACTTGCCAGATAAATATCACTTCCAGTTTCTTCTGTCACCCCCACAACAGTAATCAAATAGACTGTTTAAAAAATGTGTATGGGGCTTCCCTGGTGGCGCAGTGGTTGAGAGTCCGCCTGCCGATGCAGGGGACACAGGTTCGTGCCCCGGTCCGGGAAGATCCCACATGCCGCAGAGCGGCTGGGCCCGTGAGCCATGGCCGCTGAGCTTGTGCGTCCAGAGCCTGTGCTCTGCAACGGGAGAGGACACAACAGTGAGAGGCCCTCGTACCAAAAAAAAAAAAATGTGTATGTCTTCTACTTAGGCCACCCTTCATATTATAGACTTCTAGGAGTTGGAGTAAAAAATGGGGGAAGAATGTGGCTTCTACTAATTATCATATCATAGTATATAGCAAAGTGGATAAGAGCATGGTCTCTGAAGTCAGATACCAGCTACCTCTGATTAGCTGTGTGACCTTAGGCAAGTTACTTAATCTCTCTGTGCTTCAGTTTCCTCATCTCCAAATTTGGGATTACTACTTTTGTACCTACTTCCTGAGATTGCTGTGAGGATTAAAAGAATTTATTTGCTAAATTCAATATAAGTATTTACTATTATTATTAAGATTATAGGTGCAGAACATCCCATTTTAATAGTAATTTAGCTGGACAGCCAGTTCTTGATATCTTGTAGAATGAAAATTTAGTTCCATTCCCAACTGATGTATGAAAGAATAATTTTCAATGATTGACCACTAGGGCTGATGCTGGATTATCTTTTTTTTTTTTTTTTTTTTTTCCCCGCGGTATGCGGGCCTCTCGCTGTTGTGGCCTCTCCCGTTGCGGAGCACAGGCTCCGGACGCACAGGCTCAGCGGCCATGGCTCACAGCCCTGGCCGCTCCGCGGCATGTGGGATCTTCCCGGACCGGGGCACAAACCAGTGTCCCCTGCATCGGCAGGCGGACTCTCAACCACTGCGCCACCAGGGAAGCCCCAGGATTATCTTGAGAGCCTCATTTTACTATTATGACATACATATACAATATTAATAATCCCCATTAACTGTACTTCAATACATTATGACCTATTTCAAATGTATTTGCATGTGTGTGTGTGTCATTACATATTGTTACATATTATTGAAGCCCCCTCACTTATCCTTCCAAGATTGCATAGAGTAGTACTTAGAAGTACACACTGAAGATTATGGAACCAAAGTGCCTGGATATGAGTCCAAAATATACTATCTCCTAGCTGTGTGACTTTGGGAAAGTTACTTAACCTTTCCATATTCGGTTTCCCCATTTGGAAATAATTATCCACCACCACCACTGCAAATGGGGATAATTGAAATACCTATCCCATGGGGTTTTGAGAGAATTACATGAATTAATATTTGTTAAGTACTTGGGACACCATAGCATTGCCTGGTACGTTGTAAATGCCAGTAAGCATGTTATTAAATAACTCACATCCACTCCATCACAGGATGTGGGACTCCTATTCTCAATTTTATGTTTAACATTCCTTGCTTTCTTTATGTATTTGACATGCCCAAGCTCTTCAGGCAAAGACCACCAGCTACACACCTGTGTTTGAACAAGTTGGGTTTATTACTTTTTGCAGCAAGGGAGAGCCCACACCCTGGGCAACCAGGGGCATCTCAGTAAGAGGGTCAGAAAGCACTTATATTAGGATTTGGGCTTCAGTTAAGTAATTATTTCAGGGGGCTTTAAATAAGTGAGCTTTGCTGTGGATTGAATGCTGTAAGGAAGCAAGAGTAATTCTATAACCAGGTATCTTAATAAACCTTATTTTTGGAAGTAGGAAAGACTAGAGGGAGTCTAAAGCTGTAACTGATAAAGAAGCAGAACTCACTCATATTAGCTGGGAGATGGGAATATTTGCTATTTTGGCTGTTCCCACGGTGACCTTGTTTTTAGTTAGACAAATGAAGTAGTCTTACTTTTTGTCTTACTCCATCATAGCCTAGCTGAAAAGATCAGGCCAGTTCCCAGACAATGGTGGCCACTCTCCTCTTTTCCAGACTTACGTATTTATCCCAAAGCATGGTGATAACGCTTGCTTTTTAAAACTTTATATGAACAGTATCATTTAGTACAGGAGTCCCCAACCCCCATGCTGTGGACCAGTTTCTGTGGTAACTGGTCCCTGGTGCCAAAAAGGTTGGGGACTGCTGATTTAGTATATATTCTTCTTTGGCTTGCTTTCTTCACTCTTTGTTACATATTTGTGGGTTTCATCATATCAGCGATTGTCCAGTAGTTTATTTATTTCCACCTCTGTATAGCATTGTATTGACACCATAGTATTGACACCATAATTTAATATCCTTTCCCTTTTTGTTGGATACCTGAGTTACTCCTAGATATTTGCAGTTATAAACAATGCTACAATGACAGTTCTTATAAATATCTCCTGAGGTAAGTGTCTGATGTCTGATAGCTTTTTCCAAACTGTATACCTGGGAGTATGCCTGTCTTCAAACATGCTAGAAAATTCCAAGTTATTTTCCAAAATGGGTAAAACAACTTAAATTTCTACCAGCCGTATTTCACTGCTCTGGCTGCTTCACATCTTCTCCAGCACTTGGTATTGTCAAACATGTACGTTTTCTGATAAACTAGTGGATATAAAATGTCATTTCAGATGTTATTTTTTTATTAAGTCTGATAATCTTTGAGTTATAGTGATTTATACTCTTGCATTCATTTCCTCCATCTTATTTTATTCTCTTTGTTACATTTTTTCTGTTTCATTGTTTCTTCTTTCTTGCCTTCCTTTGAATTTATTGCAACAGTTTTGCTATTGTTGCATTGTTTCCCTTGGTTTGGAAGTTACACATCCTTATCCTATTTATATAAAGAGATTACCTTAAAATATTAAGGTCCAGACCTAAATGAATACAATCTATAGTTAATATATTTACCTTGCTAAGGGCTTTAAGCTGCTTTACCTCTGATTACCTTTCACCAGCTTACATATTATGTAGTCTTGTATTTTAGTTCTATATTGCTGTTTATAACTGTCTGTATTAGTTTTCTATCACTGCCATAACAAAGTACCAAAAACTTAACATTTTATCTTATAGTTTTGTAGGTCGAAAGACTGACATGGTTCTCACCTGGCTAAAATCGGGGGCTTAGCAGAGCTGCATTCCTTTCTGGAAGCTCTAGAGAAGCATCTGTTTCCTTGCCCATTCGGCTTGTTGGCAGAATTCAGTTTCTTGCAGTTGGAAAAGTAAGATCTCCATTTCCTTGCTAGTTAGGGACTGTCCTCAGCTTCTAGAGGCCACATTCCTTGGCCTTTAACCCTCTCCTCCAAAGCCAGAATGGCAAATCAAGTACCTCTCATGCTTTGAATCTCTCCTCCTCCTTCTTCCATCTCACCTTTCTGACCAGCTGAGAAAGGTTTTCTGCTTTTTAGGACTCATGTGGTTAGATTAGGCCGATTTAGATAATCCAGGATAGTTTCCACATCTCAGGGTTTGAATCCTGAATCACAGCTGCAAAGTCCTTTTTCCCATTAAGATAACATATTCACAAATTCAGAGGATTAAAGCATGGGATCTTTGGGGGACCATTATTCTGCCTACCACACTCCCCTATTTATTCATCATAATTATGCTTTTACAATCAACGTTTACTTTTACTCACATTTAATATTTTCTTTGGCCACCATTCCATCTGGCATCTTAGACCCTGCTTCTCTGTTCACTGTCCTTTGTATGAGAAATAAATCCTTTAGAAATTTCCTTAATGATGGTTTGTTGTAGCTTAACTCTCATTTTCTGTCTGAAAATGCCTTCCTTTGTCCCTAGTAATTAAAGAACTCTGAATATGCAAGTTCTATGACCTGGGATCAGTACTGCCTCAAGGGAGAGGCCAGCTTTAGGACTCTGGTACCATACCAGATTCATGCTGTGGATTTGGGGAATCATTTGAGGATTTTCCTTTCTTGTGATCCTAGTTATAAAATTGAAAGGTTTTATTTTTTAAATAACATATAGCCTTCTGCTTCCAGGAAGATAGAAAAGATGTAATTTTTCCTAATTCTCTTACTAAATTAAAAAAAAATTCTGAACATTATATAGTAAACAGACCATTAAGATGACTCTGAAAGTCAGAGAGGGAGGCAGGCAAGCTAGAGATTTTAAGACTCAAGAAATGACAAGATGCTCAGTTCCCTTTTGCCTCCCACATCTCAGACTTGTAGTGAGAGAAGACCACCACTCATAAACACCAGTGGGAGCAGATTTTAAAAGACCCTAACAGATGCTTATTCAGGCAGTGTTTTAATTTGCTTCTAACACAATATAAAAATTAAAATATATTCTGTACCTATAAAAAATTAGACTTATAAGGAGAAAAAACACAAATTGGTAAAGTGGATTAAAAAATATGACCCAACTATACACATTCAACAAGAAACTCACTTCAAATATAGCAATATCCCAGGTTGAAAGTAAATAATGAGAAACGATAAATCATGAAAATGTTATTCAAAGAGAAGCAGGAGTGGCTATATTAATATCTGATAAATTAGACATCAGAGCAAAGAAAATTACCAGAAACAGAGAAGGACATTATATTATGATAAAGGGTCAATCCACCAAGAAGATAATGAAATCTTACATGTATATGCACTAAACAACACACTACAAAATATGTGAACAAAAACTGATAGAACTGAAAGGAGAAATACACAAATCCACAATTAAAGTTGGAGATGACAACATTCTACTCCTCATACAGAAATCAGCAAGGATACAGAAGAACTCAACAACATCAACCAACAGAATTTATTAAGCATTTGTAGAACACTCCAACAGAATATGTTTCCTTTTCAGGTATCTGTGAAACATATACTAAGATAGACCATACCCTGATCCATAAAACAAAGTTCAGCAAATTTCAAAGAATTTAAATCATACATAGTGTGTTCTCTGAGCACAGTGGGAACCAAATTAGAATTCTATCGCAGAAAGATAACGGTCTCCAAACACTTGGAAACTAAACAACCCATTTCTAAATAAGCCATGTGTGAAAGAGGAATTCTCAAAGAAAATCAAAATACTTGAACTGAATTAAATGAAAATATAACATATAAAAATCTGTGAGACACAGCTAAACAGTGCTGAAAAAGAAATTTATAACGCTAAATGCTTACATTAGAAGAGGATAAGACACAAATCAATGATATGAACTCCCACTTAAAGAACCAAGAAAAAAGAGAGCAAAATAAGATGAAAGCCAACAAAAGGAAGAAAATAATAAAAATAAGAACAGAAATCAGTGAAATTGAAAACCAAAACAATAGAGAAAATCAGTGAAACAAAGAGCTGGTTCTTTGAACAGACTATTAATGTTGAAAACTCTAGCAAGACTGCTAAAGTAAAGAAGGGAGAAGACACAAATCACCAACATCAGGAATAAAACAGAGGCTATCACTATTGACCTTACAGACAGCAAAAGAATAACAGGGGACTACCATAGACAACTTTATAAACATATATTTGACAACTTAGACTAAATAGAAGGAATTTTAAAAATAAAAAAACTATAAATTACTGTAACTCACTCAATGTGAAACAGATCATTTCTATCCAGAAAATAGGAAGAGAGGGAACAAAGACCAAGATATTAGAACGAAAAGAAAACTACAGACCAAAATCTCTCATAAATACAGATACAGAAATCCTTAACAAAAATATCAGCAATTAGAATTCAGTAATACATTATAAGAATTGAAGACTAGGACCAAGTACAGTGTATTCAGGGATGCATGGCTGGTTCAATATTGGAAAATCAGTTAATATAATCCACCATATTAACAAGCTAAAGAAAAAAAATCACATGATAACATCAAACAATGGAGAAAAAGCATCTGACGCAATTCAACACCCATTCATAATAAAAACTCTCAGAAAAATAAGAATGGAGAGAAACATCCTCAACTTGGTACAGATCATCTGCAAAAACCTACAGGTAACATCATGCTTAATGGCGAAAGACTGAATTCTTTCCCTCTAAGATTAGGAGCAAAGTGGCTGTAGGCAATCCTTGTAGCTTCATCACTCCATCTCTCTCCATTATTGCAGTGCCTTCCTTTCTGTGTTTCTTCACATGGACTTCTTATAAGGACACCAGTCATTGGATTTAGGACTCACTTGAATCCAGTAGGACCTCATGAGCTAATTACATTTGGAATGACCCTATATCCAAATAAGGTCGTGTTCTGAGTTTTTAGTAGACATTTGAGCGGGGGGCAGCACTATTCAACCCAGTACATGTACCCTGGCTGTATCAATGCCAATATTCTGATTGTGGTATTATACTGTACTTTTGTGAGATCTGACTACTGGGGGAAACTGGGTAAAGGGTATGTGGTATCTCTGTGAGATTACAATTTCATGTGTATCTACAATTATCTCAGAATAAAACATTTAATTCAAAAAATTATATATTTACTGTTCTTAGGGATTATACAGTGAGTATATTTTCAGAGTACCTCATTGGCCACATTACTGGAAACAGATGATTTAAGTTTACCTCCTATAATGAATTTCTTTTCCATCGTAATACTCTAAATATACAAATATAAAAATATTTCAGACCTACCTACAAAAATGCACCAGTTTCATTGTTTTGTTTGTTTTATTAAGTCCTGAAAAGTTCAGACATTCTTTTATGACCCCGTGAAGCGTACAAAGTACATATAATTGAAAACCCTTTAAGTCGTATGAGAACAATAAAAGTCTCCTTTATTTTCAAGAGATCAACAATAAGACAAAAAAAATCTAATATATACTTCCTTGGAACTTGTACTGGATGAACAATTTCTTTATAATTTCTAGTAAAATTATATAAGAATAATGACTGGGCCATTTTAGAAAATTCAGTTGTCGATATTTGAGAACAAGGGATGAGCAATAAACACTACATTATGTAATACACAACTATAGGAATTATATCCCACAGATTAAACTAGAACCCAGTAAGATCTCCTGGGTCTGTTCTTTACTTCATTATTGAATCACACTGATTCCAAATAAATCTTGGGCAATTGCCAAAAAAAAGACCACTTTTGAGGAGTTAAACTAGTATCTGTGATTTACATTAATCAGCATATATACTGTTTATGGGCACAGATTTGACTCTGTTGAACCTGTGCTCTCACTACCCAAGGCTCTCTCTTTTTCTGGCTGTAGTTTGGTCCTGGTACCTCCACTGGTTAATCTGTGCTATGGGCATGAGGCTCGAAGTGGCAGCCTCACATTTGCCAACTCTGTATACCAGGGAAGGTCTAAGATAGAACCCCACCAGTTAGATCAATAATTGTGTGATTCATATTTGTAAAACCAGCCGAGAACATTTATTTACAGTGTTTTTTTTTTTTTTTATGCGTTACGTGGGCCTCTCACTGTTGTGGCCTCTCCCGTTGCGGAGGACAGGCTCCGGACGCGCAGGCTCAGCGGCCATGGCTCACGGGCCCAGCCGCTCCGCGGCATGTGGGATCTTCCCAGACCGGGGCACGAACCCGTGTCCCCTGCATCGGCAGGCGGACTCTCAACCACTGCGCCACCAGGGAAGCCCTACAGTGTTTTTTTAAATAAAAAGTTGAAAATGCAAAAAAAAAAAGAAAAAATCAGCATATACTGGATAAGAAAACCTATAATGAAAATCACCAAAGGAACAGAATCATACAGAAAATACTCTCCCCCTGTCTTTCTTTGATTAATGAAAGATAGACAGACAGACAGATAGATAGATAGATAGAAAATTATCTGTAAAATTGAGGCTATTGTCGACTGAAAAAAAAAAAAGTACAATGTTGAGAGTTGTGAGTTAAGTTTATTTGGGGCAAATTGAGGTCTATAGTCCGGGAGACAGCATTTCATATAGCTCTGAGAAACTGCTCCAAAGAGGTAAGGGGGGAAGGTCAGTATATATGTGATTTTGGTGAAGGGGGAGTACATGCAATCAAGCACACATTTTTGCAGAAGGTTGCTGCTAGTCACAAGGAGCAGACATCACCATGAAGGATTTTAGTGCCATTTCAGATATGGGGAGACGCGAGAATTGGGCTCATAAAATCTTCTCCTGAAAATATCTATCTGAAGGCCTGTTTTGCCAGTTTTTCCCAGAGCACAGGGTGCCTCGTTCCTGGTCTCCACCCTGCACTCCTTTCAGGGTATGTTGAAGGTCAGCAGCTTATGGTTTAATCCTTGTAGAAGCAGATAGCAAGTGCCACTTTTTAGTTGGTACTGTTTTTCAAGGACTGTATTATCTCCGTGTTGATTTGCTCAGCTTAGCAGAAGATTTTAAGAGTATTTTGCTTCAAGCAATACTTCCTTAAGCCTTTATTCGTCACATTTCTCTTTTAATAGCTCAAGAAGAATCTGTGACTGATTTTTCTATTTGATTTATTCAAAATACACCAAGAGCTATAGAAAAACGGCCAGGAATTAATGTTTGTACCTTTTTCCTTAATAAAAATTGTATTTTCCTCCTACAGTTTTCAGTCTTATATATAAAATAAATTTCTTCAGGCTGTAATCATAGCTCTCACAATTGCATGCTCAGTAGACTTCCCTTTATAGTAACTGTAATTTCCAACACTATATAATAACACTAAAGACTAAAGTTACTTTTAGTCAATTGAAAGGAAAAAAATGGAGACTTTTCAGGTAATTATACATATAACCACTAATTTAAATGATAGTCTGAAGGATTCAACAAGTGAAGGAATCGCTTATGTTAATTTGCAGTTATAGGAGTTTTTCTTCATATTGTAGACTTATATTAGTCAAGATTCTCTGGAGAAACAGAACCGATAGTATATATACAGGTATGTAAGAGGAGATTTATTATAGGAATCATCTCCTGGGATCCTGGGAGTGGGGCACTGGTGTAATACCCAGTTTCCCAGAACCAGGAACTCTGATGTCCAGGGGGAAGAGAAGATGGATATCCCAACTCAGGAAGAGAAGGAATGTACCCTTCCTTCACCTTTTCGTTCTATTCAGGCCTCAATGGATTGGATGATGCCCCGCCCACAGTGGTGAGGGCAATCTGCTTTACTTAGTCTACTGATTCAAATGCTAATCGCTTCCAGAAACACACTCACAGAAACACCCAGAAACAGTGCTTTACCAGCTATGTGGGCATCCCTTAGCCCAGGCAAGTTAACACATGAAATTAACCATCACAAGACTCTTACACCTGTAAAAATATTAAAAACAAATCGTTTTATGTGAGATATGTATCATTGATGTCATTTTTTTGTATTCAGAGAAATGAAACATTTATTCCTGTATTTTCTGTCATCAGTGTGCCAAGCACTTTCACTGTTGGAAAGCAATCCAATGAATCATTTTTGGCTTTGCCTAATGTTATGATACAAATTAGCAACAATTCTGATAAGCTTAAGTGAGAATGCTCTTGGTGCTCATGCTAAGCAAATTAGGGATGCCCAGTCATTTATTTTCACTGCAGTGTGTGTGTGTGTGTGTGTGTGTGTGTGTGTGTGTGTTCCGGGGTGGGGTGGGGGATGAGGGATGGAGAGTGGGAGGGGATGAAAATAAGTACTCCTAGGAAGAAAAAATAAAAAACAAAATCTATAGAATATTTTTCAGAACTGAAAAGCTGTGGCAGAAAGAGGAGATAATAGTCTTTAGGTAGCATTTATGATTCTGTGTGCAGAAAGTTGAGGGATATACAAGTATCTGCAGTTTGCTTTAGTGTTTATACTACAAGCAGATAGATATATTTAGTACTTTTATTTAAAACTTAGGATAATATAGTTGAAAATATTTTCTCTGTGAGCTTCTATATGCAATCCCATGCAATTGGAATTTGATAGTCCTTTACATAAAGAGAATGAGAATTAGCTAAGACCTCTTATTATTTCAGGCTTCTATGCTACATGCATGGGCATTTCAAAGTATCAGAGAGTATCAGAGTCTAGCTTTTATTAAAGGAAATGTGTGTCTTAAGACATTTACATCTCAAAATTTTTATGACAGTAGTAAACTTGATTCTCTTGTGTTGTCCATAAAGTTTTAAGTATCATTCTTACTCAGTCATTTTTAATCAGAACTGTGGACACCTTCTGACGTTAACTATCAAAGATATGTGCTGTACAAAATAGCCAAACTGCAGTCATCATAGCAGAAGAGAAGCAAGGGCTAGCAGTATTTATACACAGTTCATTGGTCAACTCATGAATATACGTGGACAATTATAAATTTGTCCCCTTAGCAGTTCTGAGCTTTGGATCACATGTGCAAATAGTATGTTCTTTAAAGTTCTGGAAAGTATCTGGTGAGTCATGCAGTCGGAGATAGAGTTGCCCCATTGGGTGGCCTGAGCTCTTCCTTCATCATATACATCAGTTACCTTTCTGCAGACCGAAAGGGAAGGGGGACTTCTCTGCCAGAGCCACTCAGTGGAGACTTTTTCCATATACGTTAAAGCTGTAGTTCCCCTCCTACTCTGTTCAGTCCTCTAAATTCTACTTTTTTAGAACCTAACTATAAAATTTTAGAAATAAAATTAACTGTAAGGATTATTTTACTGACTAGGAAAGTTAGACTCAGCATTATTAATTGCATGACTAATTAGTGGTGAAGCTGGTGATCAAACAATCTGCAAGACTTCTAGCCCAGTTTCCTTTGACTATACTACACTGCTTCTTTTCCCCCCACTCCTTCTCTCTCCTTTTATTCTCAGGATGGAGCTGAGAAGCATTCGAGTAATGTCTTGGTGGCACTTCTTTAAGCATTTTCCTTCTCCATACACAAAACTGCTCTGAAAAATCATATTATTGACCATAGCAATCTGTTTAATTCTTAAGGAACCTCTGTTTTTCTCCAAACAGCCTCAAAACCAGTGGACTTGAAATCATGTGCTGGCCCTATCCCTAATACGACACAGCTGTGCCACATTCCCTGTCCTATTGAATGTGAGGTTTCACCCTGGACAGCTTGGGGACCTTGTACTTACGAAAATTGTAATGACCAGCAAGGCAAAAAAGGTATGTAATATTAAAATGGCATGCTTAAAACTCCCATCAATTGGGTCAAACCATGAATTATTAACAAATGCTGCTCTGTGTTCCTGTGATCATTCATTTGCAGTATTTTCCAGAATGGCTAAAGAGTATTGATGTTTAGCACAAAAGAATTATAGACCTATTCTGGTGATGATACCAGAAGATTAAAACTGCAGAACGTAGGCAAGATGCTTGTTAATTTAGACAACAGATGGAGAGCATCTGACGCGGTTGGTGCAGTGGTTAAGATGAGCTGTGGTGTCAGACTGATGTGGATTGGAAAACCTAGTCTGTCCTCTGTTGTTTAGATAAGTTAATTAACTTATTTAAATCTTTGTTCCCTTATCTGTAAAAGGGATGTAATATGATCTGGCACCCAAGTTTTCTTTAAAGACTCAATGAGATAAGCATAAAGCACTTATTTCATTGCCTGACCTGTAGCTAGTGCCTAATAAACAGAACTACTTATTACTTTGAAGGTAAACAAACAAATAATGAATATTGCTTTTATGATGCAAATAATATATCTAAAAGGACTAGAATAAATGCAATTGTTTACTACATGTTCGGCATGGTAGAGTAATTTTCACATGATCTAGTAATTGAAAACATTTTTCTATTTTGTTTCAAAGGACAGTTTTCTAGTGATTCCAATATATTCACATAGCAGTAGACAGACTTATTAATTTTGTTATACATTGTCAGAAAGGGCAACACTTAGGTGTTATTAAAGCACATAGCAGGACTTTGAATACTCCTTGTTAGAGCCCAGATGGTTTATATCCCGAATTCAAATTTCTGGAGAGTCTAAATTCAACTAAGGCTTCAAGAGACAGTTTCCTGAAACCATCCAACTTCTCAGAGGTTCCTTTTCAAATTTAACCAGGTGATCCTGTTGAGGAATTCAAAATAATAGCACTTGTGTCTGGTCATGAATATTTCTGAATAGGTTGAGATTTTATTGTGTCTTTGAACATTTTACAACTACAGACTTTCCAATCAACCAATCACCTCCCTCTCTGTCTCTCTTTCTCTTTATCTCTCTCCAGCCCATCCTTGCTTGACTTTTACTGTAGTAAGCTGACACCTGAAGTCTCTCTTTGGCCATTCTGTTTATTCATTTAATAAATTGTTAATGAGCTCATATTAATCTAGAGTTTGAGGATACACTGGTGATTAAAGCAGATATGAATTCTACCCTCTACACTCATCCAGCTTTCACTTGGAGTTTCATTCAGCCTTCTGAAATATTCAGCACATGATGGTAACAGTAAATATTTTCCTTCCCCAACAATTCAGGTTTTAAACTGAGGAAACGGCACATTACCAATGAGCCCACTGGAGGCTCTGGGGGCACCGGCAACTGCCCTCACTTACTGGAAGCCATTCCCTGTGAGGAGCCATCCTGCTATGACTGGAAAGCAGTGAGGCTAGGAGACTGTGAGCCAGATAATGGAAGGGAGTGTGGTCCAGGCACTCAGATTCAAGAGGTTGTGTGCATCAACAGTGATGGTGAGAAAGATTATCTATCCTGTTTTTATGGATGTCTGTTTGACCCTGGAGATACGGTTTTCCTTATGTTAAAATCTCATGTCTTCTCACATCATAGCTGGTTCCATTTACAAACACAGAAATAGCTGCCCCTTCCTTTCCTTCCTTTCCTCCCCTCCCTCCCCTCCGTCCCCTCCCTCCCTCCCTCCCTCCCTTCCTTCCTTCCTCCCTCCCTCCCTCCCTTCCTTCCTTCCTCCCTTCCTTCCTTTCTTCCTTCCTGATGGTGGCTGTGGAGAGGCTCTTGAACAATCACAAGGTATTCTTTACTTTGAAAACAGGTATCATAGAATAAGAAACCATCATCAAGGCAATGTGTAAAGTTGACAAATTTTAAAATAACAAGGAAAGGTAACATTTTTCTAAGTGTTTTATTTTCCTATTTGCCATGGAAAGTGATATGTAAATAAAGAAGGGTTGTAAGCATTGGTTGACTTGCCTTTAGAAGCCTTCATCTCCCACCCTGATACTGTGTCCTAGTAATATATTTTAATTTCCAGACTTCCGAGCCACGAGGCCTATTGCAGCCTAGAGCTCCTGAATCAACCTTCTGAGCTCTAGGGCCTCCCTTCTAGGAATGTCATAGAACCACTGGGACAGGGATTTTCCACAAAGTTCTTTCCTTGAACCATAGGAATTACCTTGGACTTTTACGACTGATTTTTGTTGGATAAAATATCCTGTCTTGCTTTTAGCCCTGACTTAAGATCTTTACATTCCTTCCAAGAGTGCTGCAACTGTTTCAGGGAGATTTCCCCTTATTGTTCAGCAATGCCTGAATCACAGTTAGGAAACAAAGAACTCCCCGAGACGTAGTGTAAAACCTCTGGCTAAGAGCCTCTTCAAGGTTCTTCCAACTCTGAGACTCTGCACATCAGAGCAGCATGAGCGCCACACCCCGGGGTCCCATGGTTGACAGTTGATGCTGTTTACAGCATATGCAGGAACGTTCTGGTGCCCCCTCAGGGGCACTGGAACATCTGGTAACCGTCGTGATTCCTTCCATCCTATTTTCTTCCAGCAAGCAGAATTGTTACCTCCTGTGACTCAATCACTGCTCAGTAGAGAAAGATACTCTCTGGGGTAAGAGACTGACAGACACTGCTAGTACTGAGAAATT
Organism: Phocoena sinus; assembly: GCF_008692025.1. Classification (NCBI taxonomy): domain Eukaryota; kingdom Metazoa; phylum Chordata; class Mammalia; order Artiodactyla; family Phocoenidae; genus Phocoena; species Phocoena sinus. The sequence goes on along the minus strand of NC_045771.1, from coordinate 65,325,879 downwards.
AGCCTTTCAACTTTGAAACCTACAGTGCTGTCTTTGTCCAGGGTCCAAGGAACTGGGATTCCAGATATTATAAAAAGTATATTTGCATGGACTAAGTTGAAAAAAACTCTTAAGATGAAAAGTTAGTTGTGCATGGAACCTCTGCCTAAATATTATAAAATGAAAAATCAGGTCTCACGTATTGCAGTGGTCTTCCTGGATGTTTGTGCAAATTGAGTATATTTGAAAAGTACTGGAGGAGGTGGCTATTTTAAAAACAACAGTGGTTAATTTTAATTCTGTCAGCTAAAAAATATTATGTAGCACATATAATCACCTCCTAAATTATCTTGTGGAACATTAAAGAACGAGAAGAAGGATGAGTTAGATATGTCTAGTTATGTTGGAAAGTAATGTATGTTATAACCTAAAAGGCAAATTGATAACTCAGTATACATAAGCTGGTTTCACTTTGTCCACCTAACAAACAGAATTAATTTTAAAAGGTCAGAAATGTGTTGCTAATATTCAGTTTGTTATTATTGTTCATTATCAGGACATCTCCTCTGTCATCACATTTTACTCCCTGACATATATTAGTTATTGTACAATTCAGTGTTTTAACTGCCTCAACTACAGGAGTATATAAAATCAAGAAAGTGTTTTATTATAAATCCTAGAGGCTGTTCAAATTTATATATAACTGAAACATAATTGTGCTGTGCGAATCAGTGCAAACGCTGGAGACTTGTAAATACTACAACAGTATTATGTGGTCACCTGGTAAGTGTTTCGCAGCTGCACCAAATGTCGTTTTGTAATTAAATCGAGCCCAGGGAATTAAAGTTGATTAGTTGTACAGACTCTACCTCTAGGCCTGGCTGTGGCTATAGATTTTGTTTTATAATTAAGTTAAAGCTCAACTAGGGAAGTGAAGAATTAGAGCCTAATTCTAGAGTGAATCTAGCAAATAGTAGAAAGACTGTTTTTTTCTCCCACCTTCCTCATAAATTTCACCACTTTGTTAATGACCTATCTCAAAGCATTTAAAGTCTCTTTTTTTCTGAAGTGTTCTTTACCCAGGCTTCTGAGATCATTAGGGTTGGCTGCTGCTGTGATTGTCCACTTTCCAATTGTCTTCTAAGGAACAGGGTTGACAGAGGGTTGAGAGAGCACCCAGGAGGAGTTTTATGTAGATTGTCTGACAGAGGGGTGTAACAAAAATGCAAGGTGAAAGAGAACTCAGAAGACAATTAGACTGTCCAGGAAGAGAGAAACATTTTAGGTGTAACAGAAAACAAATATTACTCATAATTTAAAGATTGTCAGAAAAGCAATCCCAGACCTGTGGGCACAAATACAGGAGCTACTCTAAAGGTCTGGTGGTAATGGGTCAGGGTGCCCAGTGGAATCCTAGAGAATGTTGAACCTATGAGAAAACCCCAAATCTGCTTTCTTTCAGTTTCTGCAAAATTTGTTTGTGTTTTATTTAAAGGTGTAAATTGGTGAGGCAAGAGTATTTTGTTTCCCAAATTGGTTGGTTAGAGACAGAAGAAAGCAAGGCTATTAGGCTGAAAGTCAAAAACTAATCTATAATCTTACTGATTACTTAAGGATACTGTAAACCAAGTATTGTTTCCATATTTCCCTCCCCTCTGTTGAAAAAAGATAAATGATACCGTCTATATTTCATTACCATGTGTTCTATTCTAGATATTAGAGTATTGACACCTTTCTGTGTGAATTTCAAAACCACAGTTTTGTTATTGGTATTTGTAAAGGAGTGTCAGGTTCCTGTCTTATCTGTGGACTTAGTTACAGTCTACGGAGGCAAGTCCCAGAAAGCTGCATTTTTATGAAGCTTTCTGGATAGTTCTGATACACAGTGAAGTTTGTGAATCACTATACTAAAATGACAACAGGATTGTTTTGGTGGAACCTCAGACCTGATTCTGTTACCCAAAGATTCCCAGCACCAAAGCATACTGGCTGGATTTGGGTAATGCTGAAGAAGACCTATGATTCAGAACGCTAAGAGAGTAATACTGAAGCAAGCCTTTAAAGTAACTTTTTCTGCCTTTTTTTTGGGGGGGGAACCATTTCTGTATAGCATCAGAAGTACCAAAAGAACTGACTGTGAAGGATGGTTGAAGATGAACTTAATATCCCAGGCACGGGCTTGTCATGAGACTGCTTAGTCTTTCTGAATTTTTACCACCAGTTTTTTCCTACTGGAATGAGATATGTATCCACATATGAGTAGATGGAAGGGAAGATTTGAATGCTATTTATTTCCCAAGTAGTTTATGTTGTACTCTTCTTTCCCCAGGTATTCAGTATTAAGAGGAATGTAAGGGCATCCCTGATATCTTGAGGTAAATCAGGAATAAGCTCCTTAAAAAAATGGAAAATTTTTGTCTCTGGAAAACAGGGCTCAGTGTGGGGAGAAATGGGGCGAGGTACTGCTCTGCTCTATTTTAAGGCTTGTACTACAATTTGTATACAATTTACAAATTATATAAACACTGAATCAATTTGTCCAAATATATATTTATTAAAGAGTAACAGTTTGGAGGGGGATAGAGATATGTGGAATAAAGAGGACAGGGTAAGGAGCAAATCATTCCAGGAATAGAAAGAGAGAAACTACAGAGCTTATAGTTGAAACTAATATTTTGTCTGGTTGAGAATATTCGTAAGCCCTCCTAGAAACATAGGCCATGTCAAGGATTAGGATGCCCACGGTTTATTAAAGATGTGCTTCCAGGGGAAGCCAGTAAGAGAAGGGGAAATAAAGAAGCAAAATAGTGAAAGGAGAGTGTGTCTTGGGTTCCCAAGACAGCCCCCAGGTTCTTTAATTAACTAGGGGAACTTACAGAACTCAGCATATGGTCATACCCACAGCTATGATTCATTTCGTCAAAAGAGTACAAAGCAAAATTAGCAAGAGAAAAAGGCACATGGGGCAAAGTCCAGAGAAAACCAGGCACAAGCTTCCAAAAGTCCTTTCCCAGTGGAGTCAAACTGATGATACATAATTTTTCCAGCAGTGAAGTGTTGTCTACCTGGGAAACTCACCTGAGCCTAGGAGTCCAGGGTTTATATTGGCTCAGCCATGCAGTCACCCTCTGCCTAACACATACCAAAGTTCCAGACTCCCAGAAGGAAAGCAGGTGTTCAATAGAAGGCACGTTGTTTGTCTGAATACTTTAAGCCCACTGAGCAACACTTATCATTTAGAGAATGTGGAGCCCTCCAGAAATTCAAGGTCCCAGAGGCAAGCCAGAGGCCAGCCTAGTGAGCAAATGCCTAAGGATAACAGTCTCAGGCCCGCTAAGTTAACTGTTTTCTGCAGGAAACACCAGAGTTGCAGTCTCAGTCTAATTAGGTGAGACACTGGAGTGTAAATTAAACCCTAAAGCTTCTAGCTTTAGAAGTAAAGGAGCTGGGATTTTATACTCTCACACCAGCCACGATTGGTGCACAGATGCTGGCTGGGAGGAGGAAGGTGGGTCCAGGAAACTTCCAGCTCTCTATATTGGCCAGACCACCCTAGTGCCCAAGGCCATTCAGCTAAAGGTCAAGAATGAGACATAAGCAGCAGAATCTGATAGATGGGTGCAAAGATCCAGTAAAAGGAGTCTTCAGGGATCCAAGCTGGGCAAGAACACTGTACAGGAGGGAGATCCAAATATGGTGGGAAGGAGTATAAATGTGTGTATACTAAAGCAAACCTAAAACCTGGTAACAGTGTCTTCTATACTACAGAGGAATCCCCATGAGGATATAGTTTTCAGTTTAGGGAAACACTTTGGGACAATTTTGGTTGACAAATCTACATTGCCTGGATAAGAGAAGACCTGAGTTCTGCAAAATAAGAGAATTTTTAAGTTACTTCTGGTAGTATGGGGAGAGAGGTAAGCAGTTTGGGAATGTTAAAAGAGAATGAAAGATAGTTCTAGGAGGAGAAGTGAGAGTAAGGATCTTAAGGAAGAAAGAGAAAAAGTTTGAGGATGGCCACAGGTAACTGGAAATACCCTTTGGTATGAAATGGGTGATGTGGTCTCATGGGTTTGATCAGGGTAGTACCATTTTCTTGAGGTCGTTATTGATAGCACTCCCATTTGTCCCCGAAATTGTCCTGCTTTGGAGAATAAGTAATAAGATCACCCTAGAAATGACTGATAAATTGTGAGACAGAGGAGACAAAAAGCGTATTTTTGCTTTTTTTCCGTCAGGATAATACCTTTTGTGCTATATTTTTTCATAATTAAGTATCAGTGATGGACAAGAACATCGTAATACACAAGGAGGAGTGATGAAAACTTAAGTTAAAATTTGTTTAAGTTTATAAGGGAAACTAACCTAGGATTTGCTTCAAAAACTTTGGCAAGAGCTCAAGTTCAGATCAATTGAAATATCTGTAGAGCTAGCTGAGAACACAATCTCAAAAGCATGATCACTCTTTGGAACTGGAATCTGCTTCTTAACACAAATTACACAGTCATTACGTGGAAAAGCTGATCTTTTAAATGCAAGAATACGTCCTATAACTGAATTGTTTTTCCGTAATTTAAGCAATAAATCAACTAAGGAGTTTCCTTCCTGTAGAATGCTATGCCATTTAATGCGTTTGCAATATAATTAGGTTGGATATTATGCTTAAATCTAAGGTCCCTTACTTTACAATTAGGATCATCTAACACTGTTGGTAAGAGTTTGTTTCCTATAATTGCACTGTGATTCTCTATTCAATTTGTTGTAAAGATGAAAGTCATTACAGCCTTTTAGAACATTTAAGACAATAGGTTATTCTTCAGTGTTGGTTTGTAGTAATCACAATTTTATTCTGGCCTTAAAAAATCTGGCATCAGATACCCTGATCTATCTTCTCTCTCTGTGTGTGTGTGTGTGTGTGTGTGTGTGTGTGTGTGTGTGTGTGTGTGTGTGTGTGGTATGTGTATTATAATATCTTTTGATATACTGTAAATAAAAAGTTTTTTTTTTGTTTGTAAGGAAGCCATCAGGATTGAGCCAGCGTTCTTTTGCATAGCAATGTCTTAGCAAAGAGTAGCGTTTTATAGGGAATTTTCTTCTTTAAAGTAGGTTAGTTATAGCAGAAACCTCAGATGAAAGTTGAGTGAACAGTAGTTTGCTTGCCACTTAATAGGATGATATAAATTTCCCCCTAAGTTTTATCTACCACTTCAAATGGCAAATGCAAGAGAAAACAGCCTTTCGCTTTATAAGTGGTCAAATGCCTTAACACAACCCAGGGCAGCCGGTTTTCTCATAGCTGGGTCAGTAAAAGCCAGTACGATAGAAGGCACATCTTTCAACCTAACAGATGCATCTCATCCCTTACCTTATCCTTCCCTTTTTTGCTTCTGTGACTTTGCTCATCTCTTATCTCCCCTGTCAGACTTCGTTTTCCCTTGCTTTCATTGATTCTCCATTCCTCTGATGTCTTTCCTCCCTCTCAGGCCGTGTATCATTTAACTGTTGCCGGATAACAAACCACTTCAAAACTCACTGGCTGAAAACAAAACCAGTTAGGAATTCTCATGATGCTGCGGAGTTCCTGTTCCAGTTTTACTGTGCTCACTCGGAGAGGTTTGGCTGTGACTGGAGGAAGATCCAAGATGGGCTCCCTCACGTATTTTGCATCTGATGCTAACTGCCTGCTAAGGTGCATTGGTGCTTCTTCACAGGGGCTCTCATTCTCCGTTAAGCTAGACCAGATTCCTTACCTGGTGGTTGTAGGGCACTGCTTTTAAAAGGACAGAAACAGAAGCTGACAAGCCTCTTGAACTTTTACAGTGTCACTTCGGCCACATTCTTTTGGTCAAAGGAAGTCCTGATGACAACTCAGATTTAATGAGGAGAGAAATAGGCTCTACCGCTTGATGAGAGACGTTATGAAGAATTGTGGCAAAGAATTTAATTCACTACAGTCCACCCTCTGGTCACAATTGTTTTCACTCCTCCCGCATGCAAAGTACACCCCATTTCCACCGGAGACCATCAGAATTCTCATGCAGTTATGCCATCAGTCTTAAAGTTCACTACCTCATGTTCTACATCTAGTTCAAATATAGATGAGGCATCTTGAGGACAACAATTCGGGTGTGGCTACTCTTTTCTTATTTGTATTTTTTTCACATATTTGCTTTGAGCTCTGTTTTGCCCCATGAGGCAATCTGTCAAATTCTTTCCTGTGCATTTCAAAGTCATTTAATGCTATCCTTTAATTATAGATTTTTTTGAGGGGAAAAATAAATCAGAAAATATAAAAATAAATATATAGGCTCTTATTATGTACAAATAATATGACAGTCTCATTTGATCAAATTAAAATTATAGAACTTCTTAAACAGAATTGTGCTATGTATCTTCCACATAATAGCACGCACACATCAAAAAAAATTATCTCAGATGATAGGATTAGTGCTTATTTTAAAAACGTGTAAATTTCAAGCGTTTATGTCCCTGACTTGTATATTGTTATTCCTTTCTAAGTTTTAAAAAAGGAGTTTATTGTAGCGCTTAAATCTTCTTATTATTAGTTAAATCCTGTATTGAGAAACCTTTCCTGTGAGTTTAGAAAGGACTCAGTCCTACAGATTCTATCTGTTTAGCTGAAGGTCTGAATAATTATTTAAGGTGTCAAGACATGGAAAATATAACTCTCATATTGAAAGATATTTTAATTTGTAGATGTAATAAAAATTTGAATCATTCAGATAATTAACTTTCCCCCCAAAATGAAACTCTTTTGTCCTGCACCTAACATACATATTCCTTCAAGATCTTACTATACACTAGTGTGGTGCTTTTCACAAAGTGATTTATGAAAAATGATTTTCTTTAAGATAATGACTTCATATAATCCTTGTTTTATGTTACTTGTCACAAAGAACCTGATTTCAGATTGAAATCAGAAATTTTGATTTCTAGGGTATGGCTACTCTTGAATCAGAGGGCTTTGAACAAAAAAAGACAGGATAACCTTCTCCACACATACAACATACAATGATGTAACAGGGACCAGAAAATCAGAATAGACTCTCCCACTCAAAGATGAGAAAAATAGGGCTTCCCTGGTGGCGCAGTGGTTGAGAGTCCGCCTGCCGATGCAGGGGACAAGGGTTCGTGCCCCGGTCTGGGAAGATCCCACATGCCGCGGAGCGGCCGGGCCCGTGAGCCGTGGCCGCCAGGAAAAATAGGAAACGTTCAGCAGTTTCTGGTCTACATCAATTCTAGGACCCAGCCTGTCTCCCCTATACCAGGGGCAGGGAAAATTCCTTGATCTAAGCCTATTTTTGTTTTCTGAGAGTGGTTCCGTAGCCCATTTTTCTCCTTGGCTCTTTGTTCTTCACCCTGGGATCTTGGATTTTCCATAAGATGTCTTGCCTTTTCCATAAGAAATGGCTCACACTTATAGCTGAGGAACTTTCTCAGTCTGCCTTCTGCGCATGTAAATCGGAGAGCCTGGAGTCCTTTTATTCATTTTGAAATATTGCAGTTTCTCTAAGACCAAGCTGACAGTGTTTTTATCAATATAACACTCTTAAATGGTTTGGGGTTTCTTAAGAATCTCATTGGAAGTCACTCCCTGGCACCAAAGCCATATCCGTAATTTGGATAATTTGTTTTTGAAAAAGCCTCTCTTTACTTTGGGCCATGTATGAGGCTGCTGTGGAAACTACCTTTAAGATTTTTAGAGGCCTTTTAAAAGTCAGGGAGTCTTCTAAATACCACTTAAATCTTTCTGAGGTCTTATCAAAGAATTTTTAGCTACATCCTTGAGCTGATTTTTACCTTAGGCCATATATTTCTCTGAAAATCTTTTACCAGCTAACCAGGGGTGAGAAACAATTTTATTTTCCATTTCAGTATATCATGGCATCATCCTAATTCCAACTGCACACTGATTATTCCTTTTTTAGTTTATTTCTCTCCCTATATCATCATTCTCAGGATAAAAACATTAAATCGACACTTCTAACCTCTTTTCTGGAAATGTTTTCTGTCTTGCAAGTTTCTATAAGCAACTGTTCTGAGAATTTTTCTATCAATATGTAACATGATGATGTTACATCTTCCATTAACAACCTTTTCTGTCTCCATCCTCCATTAACAATCTTCTCACCTATTTTTTAACCTTTACCTACCCCAAGTCTCAAATCCATTGCTATATGTTTTAGGTTTATGGTAAAGAAGCACCCCATTTCTAGGTACCAAGTTCTCTACCAGATACGTATGCTACGTAACAAACCACCCAAAACTTAATGATTTTTTAAAAAAATTTTCTCAATTCTGTTGGTTGGCTGGGCAGTTCCTCTGTTGGTTCCTCCTGGGATGACTGGTGCAGCTGCAGTGAGCTGGAGGGCTGGCATGGATGGTGTCCAAGTTGGCCTCACTAATATCAATGTAGGTACTTCATTTTTCCTCTATGTGTCTTGTCATAGCCCTGTAGACTAGACCAGCTTCTTTTCAAGGTGATCCCAGGGCAGTGTTCCAGAAGGGCAAAACAGATGAAAGACCTTGTAATGCCTGGGTTCTGGAACAGTCATAAGGGTCAAAGACAGTCCCAGGGCTGGCCAGATTCCAGGGATAATGGACTCAATTATACCTTTTGATGGGAGTTTCTTGTCAGAATTTGTAGACATATTTAATCTACCACAGGCTACTTCCTCTGTTTCCTGTATGCTGTATTCTTTCTGTGCTTCCTGTTTAAAGGTTAACATTCCCTTTCAACCTTCTGCTTTTGAGCTGTACCTGGAAGCTCCAGCTAAACCCTACTGGCATTTCAAAATCCGTATGTAGCAAAGTCAAACTCATCATCTCTCCTCCAAAACTGGTTTCTCCTCCAGTTTTCCTCACCTAGTTGATAGCACCACAATTTGCTCAGTCCTGCTGATAGAGTGACAACTGTGAAGTGACATAAAGGAGGTGGAGAAGCCAGCCCCATGAGAATCTGGGAAGATAATGTTCTAGGCAGAAGGAACACCAAATGCAAGACCCTGAGATGGGAACTGCTTTGAATCTCAGGGACAACAAGGTGGCCAGTGTGGTTGGCATAGCGTGAATTAGGGGCAGAATAATCAGGGATGAGGTTAGAGGAGTTTATGGAGGAGTGAGACCACTAAGGGGCTTTGGCTTTCAGTCTGACTAAGTTGGAATCTGTTGGAGGGTTTGAGCAGACAAGTAACGGGAGATGACTTTTGTTTTTAAAGAATCCTTTATGTTGCTTTGTTGAGAATCAACTTTGAAAGAGTAGATAACAGTGAAGAGGCTATTGCAATAATTCAGGTGAGAGACAGTTGTGAGCCTTAGATAAGGGTTGCAACAATGGAAGGGCTTAAAAGAGTTAAACTGATTGTCTAGGAAGAGTTAAGGCAGTTAATAGAGATAGTGAGATCCTGGGATCAGATTTTCCTTATCTGGGGATTCACAGGTCTCCCACCAAACATCCTCTCTTGATCATATAATTTAACTGCTTAAAATCTCTTGCTGGCTTCCTGTTGCCTTCTGCATAAAGTTCAGAGCTATTTGGGAATCACAGAATGTCTCCCCTGATCTCATCTGGTCCTTTTACCAGTCGTCTTTCTGTCCTTCTGTTTATTACATCATTGTACATTTTATAGAATTTGGTTATTTCCACTTTACTATTACCCATTATCCCCTCTATATTATTAGTTACTGTGGGTTAGGAATCATGCCTTATTTATTTTGGTATACCTATTTCCTAGCCCTGTGCTCCATATAACAGATTGTCAATAATGAGTCTCTGATTCATCACCAATTTCTTGCTTTCTTTTATTCCTAAACATCACATCCTTTCAGGAAATGGCTCTCATTTCTCCTTAAGTAAACTTTTGTTAATGCTCTCACTGCATATTCAAACTTTGCCTCCCAGATGTCAGATAAAGCATGACACCAAATTGCACACTCTATTACCATCTCAATATGCCTTCAAATGCCATTACTCTCAAGTCCCAGTACACCAGAGCAAAACAGCCACTGCATTTGCATAAAGAGAAAAAATAAACAGATTGTTCATAAAAACCTATAATCTGAAGGATTCTTCTAACAGCATTTTATCATTAGTCTGACTTTTGCTGAGATTCAATTTTCTGGAGCCCAGTCACTGAAGCACTAAGTATGGGTTCAGATGCTAACTTTACCATTTTCTTTGGCAAGTTACTTAAATCCTCTGTGACTAAGTTTCCTCATCTGTGAAACTAGGATAGTACAGTTACCTACTCATAATATTGTTGTAGAGTATAAATGAGTTAATATATGTTAAGTGCTAAGAATTGTGCCTGACACATAATAAATATTGTTTAAGTATTTGTTGTTACTATCATTCATTTGAGATGAGTTCAATAGTGAAAAAGGGAACTAAGCACAAAAACCATTCTTTTTTGTTTGTTTCTTTGGCTAAGGATAAGAATTTTATTACTTACCCATACTGATCAAATGATTTACAGTCGATCTCATTTATTTTCATAACACTCTCATAAAATAAGTGTATTTTCAAAAGCATATGTATATATATATTATAAAATAAGTGTATTTTCAAAAGCATATGTATATATATGATATATATATATGATATATAATACCCTTACAGAAATGATGCCTGCTTCTTTGTTCTATTAGCTATCAGAAAATAATAAGTATTATATAATAGTAAAATTTCATCATAGAAAATCCTTTCACCTGTTACACAAGGAAATAGATGTCTGAATTGATGTTTCTTTTTTTCCACTTGACACATGCTAGTGATTCAAATTAGTATTGAGCTGGTAATGTCTTCTGAAGAGGACTAAGATTAGAGTTTGACCAAATTTTGAAAATTAATTCTCATAACATATTGCTGTTTTTAAAGTATAGATTATGACTATGCATTTTATATTCATATGATGTAAGAATTGCACTGTGTCATGCACAGAGAATTGTAATTTTCTCTCTTTCCTTAGAGAGATAAGAAGCTAGTCAGAAACTGGACTTCACTTGGTTTATATATCAGATCAGGGAATGTTTTTGTGGAATGGCAATTAAATATCTGAGAAAATAAATCTATAGGAATCTTCAAACTTTAAGACCACTGGTATCCCAAAATACTCCCCCAAAATCCACATTAGGAAGTAAGGCTTAGCTGTGACCCTCAATCTGAGGTTTCTTATTTCAGGAGCACCTAGTGTTGAAATGGGAAATGAGGTATGAAAATCTATAAGATTAATACAGTGCATTTTCTTGATTTTCAGTTTTACCAATAGGCTAAAAGGGGGTAAAGAATTTAAGTAAATTAACAAGTAAAATTTTTAAATCTTTGATTTTATATCTTAAAGTCTTAAATCCTTGATTAAAAGAATTGCTAAATTGATGTAAAATTTTTGAAGATATATGTTCATCATGTGTTACTTGCCTCCTCAACATTCATTCATTCTCTTCTCTCATTAACTGTGCCTCTGATTTTTCTTTGAAGAATTCATCTATCCCCCAAACGTATTCACAAGGTTTGCTGGGATTGTACTTGCCAAAGCTGTATTCTATCTACTTTGCCATAGTGATTGCTTTAAGGATGAGTGTATGATCCAATTTGGGCTAGCAAGAGAGAATACACCCAAGAACTTGTGCAGAAGAAACTAAAAGAGATCCTGGAGCTATCCAGAGTCACTATATAAAGTTGATAATATAAAAGACAGGGGTGGAGGTATTTGTTGGTACCATTTGAGCCATTGAATCTATACTATCCTCACCTGAAGCCATTTTTAATCCTTACCTGAGGTCATTATTTAAACCAGTAAAGTCTCTTCATTATTTCTATCCCAGAATAGATGTAACTAATACAGAAAGAGACTAGGAAGTTAGTTCCCACTTTGAATGAGCGGCTACGTGGGCTCATACTCCCAGATGTATCCAAAATTCGCCTCTAAGCAATTATTCAATCTCTATTTTCCTTAAGAATATGTCTACGAACCATTTGCAAAACCTTTACATTATGCTAAAGAAGGGTCAAAAGTGGCTTTTCTGAATAAGCTAATTTCTACAGAAGATTTCTCAGTAAAAAGAATGCAGGGCAACAGTCTGGTTGGAAGAAGAAGGACTTGTTTTGTATCTTCAGAGCATTTGATGTTAGATAAAGAAAACATCAGTTGTCCTTACCAAAGCAGAAGTAGGCCAGCAGAAATGGTGTAGTGTCTAAAGTGCCTCAAGGCATCTTTTTTTTTTTTTTTTTTTGCCACAATTGTTACAAGATGCTTTTTATCCTTCCCATTCTCTTCTACTCCTTTGACATTGAAACATTCCATTGCTGGACATCATTGTAGACATCATAGAAATGACATGATGTCACAAAATTTCTGCCTGGTACTTTTTAATGGAGGATTGGTCAAAAAGTTAGTTCGGGTTTTTCCATAACATCTTACAGAAAAACCTGAATGAAATTTTTGGCCAACCCAGTGTTAAGATTACATAATGTCAACTTTGATTCAGAGCTATATCAGAATTTTTAAATAAAAAACGTGTGCAGTCAGCCTTCTGAATATTTAGTTAGAGTTTTTCTAGGATACACAACCCAGAAGATTGCCATATGCCATGAGAGAGCTAGAACCCTCTAAACAACATTTAGAATTGGTTTGAACATTGGTTAGATCTGTAAGAGTCTGCTACTTAGGCTCATTCATTCATCCATTCCACAAGGTTTATTTAATGCTCTGTTTCAGGCATTTTGTAGCATGTGCTAGTGATGTGATATACTAATGATAGCTTCTCCCATCCCAACAAGCACCTAGTTGGAGATGGGAAAATGTGTCATCAAATCATTTTAACATAGTGCAGTAATTTCTAAACTAGAAATAAATACAGGGTGCTAAGAGGAAAAGTGGGTAGAGTTTACTCTCTACCTCGAAGGGTCATTGAAAAAAGGCGATGACTTATGTGTTTGCTCAAAGGATAAATAAAAATTCTTAAGAAGATCCATCTATTTTAGGCTAAATGCACAGCTATGCAAAAGCACAGAGGTGTGAAAGAACTTGGGATGTTTGAGGAGCTGCAAATATTTGGATATCTCACTACAGAATTTGTGTTTGGAAAGTTGAAGGAGATAAGTCTTTGTGAGTGATAACAGACCATGAAAGAAGCCAAGTAAAAGAAACTCTGTTCCATTCTACTGGTATTAAAAAATGTTCTGCTATGGTCAACAGGCACATGAAAAGATGTTCACCATCGCTAATCATCAGGGAAAGGCAAATCAAAACCACAATGAGATATCACCTCACACCTGTTAGGATGGCTATTATCAAAAAGACAAGAAATAACAAATGTTGGCGAGGATGTGAAGAAAAGGGAACACTTCTGCTCTATTGGTGAGATTGTAAATCAGTTCAGCCACTGTTGAAAACAGTATGGAGGTTCTTCTAAAAACTTAAAGTAGAACTACCATATAACCTAACAACCCCACTCCTGGATATATATCGGAAAAAAAAACAAACAAACACTAAATCAAAGAGATATATACACCCCAGCATTCATAGGAGCATTATTTACAGTTGCCAAGATATGGAAGCAACCTAATTGTCCATCAACAGTTGAATGGATAAAGAAGCTTTGGTACATATATACAAACATAAACTCACACAATGGAATACTACTCAGCCATAAAAATGAACAAAATTTTGCCATTTGCAACAACATGGATGGACTTGGAGGGCATTATGCTAAGTGAAATAAGTCAGACAGAGAAAGACAAGTGCTACATGATATCACTTATATGTGGAATCTAAAAATTACAACACACTAGAGAATACAGCAAAAGAGAAGCAGACTCATAGATATAGGGAACAAACTAGTGGTACCAGTGGGGAGGGGGTGGGGAGGGACAATATAGGGGTGGGGGAATGGGAGGTACAAACTATTGGGTATAAACTAGGCTCGAGGATATATTATACAACATGGGGAATATAGCTAGTATCTTGTAATAACTGTAAATGGAAAGCAACCTTTAAAAATTGTATAAGAAATATTTTTTAAAAAGAAAAATAAAATTTTTAAAAAAGTGTTCTGCTGTGGAGGTGGTATAATCAGATCATTTAGAAATAAAACTCCAACCATAGCAGAGAGGAAGGGAGTTGAGACAGATGCTCTTATTCTTTTTTAAACTAAAGTAAGAAGTATATTTGTCTTTAACACAAAATTCGATCTAGGAATAATCCTGAGAATTTTATTGTAGTGGCATTTGTGTTTAATCAGAGTTATTGATGCTCACTTGTTCCCCTGACACATTAAATGTAGAAAGTAGGGAAATCCACATACCTTAGAATTTATGTTTTATATATTTCATAGAATATGAAAGATGTTTTACAGGTTGTCATAATGCTAATGAAAAGAAGGAGTGTTCCAAATTATTATGATCTGGCAAGTAGATGAAGAAAGAAGTTATACTGAACATTTTTATTTTTAAAGAGCTCCTGATAATGTAAGCTGTAAGGATGTCTCTCATACTTATTCAAGAAATCCATATCTAAACGTTATACATACACACCTCTAACATCTACATAAAAGTATAGAAGACTGATAGATTATTATAATATGGGTGAAAGTTGTAATTTTTAAATATCACATT